>NC_056727.1:933912300-934212300 GCF_019279795.1 Protopterus annectens
CAACCGATGGACTCTTAGACGTCGGTCGGAGTTTGCAGAAGAATTTTTTGGAACCGATTTTGCTTATAAAATGCCGTCGGAGACTCCGACTTCACATATGGCCAAAAAACGCAAGGAAAAGGACCGACACTCGCGGCCCGCGGTTTCGGCTGAAACCACGGCTAGGCCTACCGTGAGTGTCTCGCTTTCGACTGAAACAGAGCCCACGGTTATTTCTCCTACCGAAACCATACCTCTGACCACCGAGGCCAGAGAGGCCCCGGCTGAGTCGGCTTCAGAACTTCCAACCGACGCTAGTGCTCAAGCATTGTCTGATACCATTTTTTTGGACATTTCTACCCCTGCACGTGGGGCAGCTAGGGCCCCCAGCTTCTATGTCTATTAAGGCCTTCTCCAGGGCAAAAGTTGCCAAACTTTCAAAAGCTTTGCCTGCCAAATCTACTTCCCAGAGGCCTTCCTCAAGTTCTCAGATTCTTAGTCTTGCTGAGGACCTTATATCTTTAATTAGGGGTTCCCAACCTCACCCAGACAGGGCCTCCCAACCTCCACCAGACAAAAGGCCCAGGACTGACCCCTCTGAACCTCTCTCCTCTGATTACTCCTCTGATGGATCTGATTTGTCAGACCATCAGGAAGGGGCCTACTCGCCTTATGAGGATTCAGATGCAGAAGATTCTATTCCTTCGGCCTCCCCACCTGAAGAATTTTCCTTTGGGGAGACTTTACACTCTGAGGGAGCACTTTCAATGGCAGGGTCAGGATTTCTCTGATTCTAGAAAAAGATTAAGGACCTTTTTGCATTTGCCCCAGCATAGGCCCTTAGCCATACCACCTGTTCTAAATGTAATTGATGTGTATAATGAGGTAAGTACTGCACCTGATTCTCTTCCCTCGGCCCCTGCCAAG
Organism: Protopterus annectens; assembly: GCF_019279795.1. Taxonomy (NCBI): domain Eukaryota; kingdom Metazoa; phylum Chordata; order Ceratodontiformes; family Protopteridae; genus Protopterus; species Protopterus annectens. The sequence goes on from NC_056727.1 coordinate 933,913,207, forward strand.
CCTGATAGAGATATTACAGGGTCCCAGATTCTCACTTCCACCTGTATAAAGCCCATGCTGCAGACCCAGAAACTATTTCTCAGGGCCCTAAAGGGGTTGCAGCTGCTACGGCCAAAAATCCCCTCCCCTCTGAAAGAGAGTCTAGAGAATTAGAGAGATGGGGAAAAAAGGTTTATACATCTGCTACTCTTTCTGCCAGGGCATTAAACTGTCAATTCCATATGATACAGTACCAAGAATTTTTGTTAGATCAGCTGAATAAGAAGCTTTCTTCTGAACCTTTAGACCGAAAATCCCTTCAGGATTTGGTACACAACTCTCAGCAGGTCAGTAATCATTTCTTAAAATGTGGCTATGATGCACTGGAGGCTTCATTTAGATCCGCTATGACTGGGGCAGTAATTTGTAGGCATGCCTGGCTAAAGGAACAATCCTTACCAGACCATGTCAAGGCTAAACTCCCCGATGCTCCTATGGAGAAACAAAATTTATTTGGCTTCCCTGCACAGGAGATTTTAAAGAAGGTGGAAGAAAAAGCAAAATCTGTGCAAACAGTAAAGGAATTTCTGCAAGTCCAACCACCGAGGTTCAGCAGAAACTGGCCTACAAAGAATTGGTCCTTTCCAGACACCTCCAGAACACAGAGGGGCAGGAACAGACGTCCTAGAGGCAGAGGTCAATCAAAAGGTGCCTACAGGGGCCGTCAGTGGCAGCCTGCCAACCAGAGGAGTAGTGCCACAGCTGCAACTACAACCACTACCACAGGACAGACCCAATGACTTGACTCTGATTCCGCCTACCAGGGATCAACTGGAAGCTCCCTTGGGGAGAAAGCTGGCTTTATTCTCGAAAAACTGGCATTGCATTACAAAGGATACATGGACATTGCAAACAATAGACAAAGGATACAGGTTTCACTTCCACAATTTACCAAAAAGGAGCAGAATGCCAAACCTTCCACCAAACGAGAAGGCAGAGGCTTTAAGACAAATCAGCAATTTACTTCAGATGAAAGCGATACAAAGGGTACCATCTATGGAACAAGGCCAAGGATTTTACTCCAGATTATTCCTGGTACCAAGAAAAGAAAACCAATGGAGGCCTATTCTCGACTTGTCCGCACTGAACACATATCTCGTTGTGCCAAAATTCAAAATGCTGACCCTACAGCAACTTCTTCCCATGTTGGGCAAGGAGTCTTGGCTGGTGACTCTAGATCTCAAGGAGGCATGCCTGCACGTCCCTATTCGACCAGATTGCAGAAGACACCTCAGATTTCTTGCAGGATCAGAGCATTATCAATTCTCAGCATTGCCCTTTGGCTTATCTACTGCGCCCAGAGTATTCACGAAATGCCTGGCATCAGTAATTGCACATTGCAGACTTCAGGGAATTCAAATTTACCCATACCTGGACGACTGCCTACTACAAGCGGACAACAAGACAAAATTGTTAAAGGACTTGGCCTATGTCATACACCTGCTACAGGCCTTGGGATACACAGTCAACATCAAAAAGTCAAGACTAGTGCCATCCCAAAGGATAACCTTTTTGGGTGCAGATCTGGACACAATCACTCAGATGGCTTTTCTCACAGAAGAAAAACTAAAACAACTTCCAGATTATTTCATGACTTTGACAAAACAAACTCAGCTTACTGCAAGGAAAGTCCTGCAGGCCCTGGGTTACATGGCATCCTGCATAATCTTGATTCCACATGCCAGGCTGCATATGAGGAAATTACAATTGTACCTAAGGAATGTATGGTCTCAACACAGTCGCAGCTTAGAAACCATGATACCAATCATTCCATGCCTTCAAAAGGAATTTCTGTAGTGGGCTCAGGCATGCCAGTACAACAGAGGGTTGCCTTTCAACAAACCAAAACCAAGGCAGACCATCACCATGGATGCCTCAGACCTAGGATGGGGAGCACACATGGAGGACAAATGTATCCAAGGCCTATGGTCTCAAGGGCAGCTAAGCATGTACATAAACCAAAAGGAGATGCTGGCAGTGAAGCATGCAATCGAGGCATTCAAACCATTCCTCCAGCAAGGTCATCTGTTAAGAACAGACAACACCACGGTCATGTGGTACATAAACAAACAGGGAGGCACACATTCCTACCCTCTATGCCGGATGGCAATGAATCTGTGGAACCTATGCCTGAATCTCAATATCCAGCTACAGGCCAAATTCGTACCAGGAAAAGAGAATTCACTAGCAGACAGCTTAAGCAGAACTACCTTGGATGCTCACGAATGGATGCTGCATCCAGACATCTTCAAACTCATAACAAAAAAATGGGGAATGCCAGAGATAGATCTGTTCGCCTCCCCACTCAACCACCAACTGAAGAAATTCTGCTCAAGGACATGCCACCCACAAGCCTGGAGGGTGGAGACTCTTTCAGCTGGAATGCCCTAACAGTGTATGCCTTTCCGCCTCTCCCATTGATGTACAAGGTCCTACTGAAGATCAGGGAGGAACAGCCAACGGTGATACTAATAGCTCCCGACTGGCCAAGACAACACTGGTATCCACTACTGAGAAGCATGTCTCAGGCGAACTCATGGCCTCTACCCCTATGGCCTCTTCTAACGCAGAACAATTTCAAGACCCTGCATCCAAACTTGAAAACATTGCAACTAACTGCCTGGAAAATCCAGTAAAACCAAACTGTTTTATCTCAGAGGGTCAAGGACATTATCCTGGAGGCTCGCAGACCTTCCACAAGGAAGGCATACTCGGCTAATTGGAAGAGATTTCTCATTTGGAGCACATCAAAGGGCACAGATGTCACGGTGGCAAACCTAGCACACATCCTAGAATACTTAGCAGAATTGTTCCACAACGGCCTGTCTTATTCTTCCATTAAGATTCATGCTTCAGCAATTTCAGCAGAATACAATGTGGATCCACCTATCTTCTCGCACCCTCTCCTCAGACAATTTCTGAGAGGAATCAAAAATGTTAAACCTCCACGAAGACCCCCTCTACCTGCATGGGATCTCAATTTTGTGCTGGAAAAATTGACACTACCTCCTTTTGAACCAGCAGCATCAGCAGACCTACAGTTTTTATCTTGGAAAACTGCTTTTCTTCTGGCAATCACTTCAGCAAGAAGAGTATCAGAGTTACAGGCATTAATGGCAGTGCAGCCTTTTCTTATCTTCCACCAGGATAGTGTCACTGAGAACCAATCCTACTTTCATGCCAAAGGTGGTATCCAGGGTATCCTTGAACCAAGCTGTTCATTTGCCTACGTTCTTCCCTAACCCACAGAACAAAGGAGAAAAACTTTTGCACACCTTGGATATACACAGACAACTACGCTACTATCTGGACAGAACTAAAACCAACAGAAAAACTGACCAACTTTTTGTAACATATGCAACTGGGGTGCAAGAAAGAGCAATTTCCAAACAGACAATTTCAAAATGGATAGGAAATTGCATTCGTTTTTGCTTCTCTTTTCATGGAAAGACAGCTCCTGAAAATATCAGGCCTCATTCCACAAGAGCCACAGCCACCACTACAGCTTTCCTACGAGGGGTGGCTGCCAAGGACATTTTAGAAGCTGCTACTTGGAGCTGCATGCATACATTTGCCAAGCATTATAATCTACCTTCATACTCCAGATCCCGAGCAGGTTTTGCAACTGCAGTTCTGCAGGGGATCTTAACTACACCATCCTTCTCTTAGTACCTCCTCCCCCAGTTTGGCTATGGTATTCTACCCATATGTTATGACTGCAGATGCATCCTTGAAGGACATAGTACAGTTTTGTACCTACCATAAATGTAGATGTCCGATAGGTATGCATCTGCAGTCAGGATTACTCACCCTCCTTCCCCTCTGTGGTATTCCTAGGGTGCTTACCCCTCTTTCAGCTAGCTGGGGGAATCTATTATGGTGTATTTGTTTGTAGATTTTATATATATATATATATATATATATATATATATATATATATATATATATATATATATATATTTTGCTATTGTTTGGAATTTTTCAGCATTTATCCAAATTTAGCCTTCCTAGAGGGCACCTGGCGTCTGGGGCAAGAAACACTGAGGAAAATGGCGTCGGCTGATGCCTTTATACCCCAGAAGCTCTGACGTTGGGGAAAGTGCGACATCAGCCGAGGCCAGACCCAGACTTTGGAATCAGGCCGACCGAAGGGCTGCCTGAGGCAGGACAACCCATATGTTATGACTGCAGATGCATACCTATCGGACATCTACATTTATGGTAGGTACAAAACTGTACTTTATGGGTTTTATCATAGATGAGACACTCTTCCAGATAACCCATAAACAAGTCCGCATATATAGATGCGAAAGATGCCCCCATTGCTGTACCTCGAGTTTGCCAATAGCATTCTTGATGGAAATAAAACACATTTTTAGTCAATATCTGCTCCACCATACAGATTAGTAAAGTGTTGAAGCCTGGTTGGTAGAAACCACTTACAACTTGTAACCCAGCCCAATGTGGAATACTGGTATACAAAAATTTAACATCTAGTGTACACATCCACCAACCAGGCTCCAACTGAGAATCTGCAATAATCTGTAAAACTTCTGAGGTGTGTCTTAACCTAGATCTAACTAAGACTAAAAGAGGTTTTAAGTACAAGGTAAGAAATTCTGACAGTGGTTCTGTCAGTGAACCACGACCAGAGACAATAGGTCTACCTGGTGGTTTCAAATTTTTGTGAATCTTTGGCAGCAAGTAAAAAAATCTGTTTAAGTGGATCTATAACTGTCAATTGCATTTGAGTTTTTTCTGTCAATAATTACTTCCTCAACTGCCAAATCCAAAAATTGATCAATCTCCTGCTTAAATGTCTTGGTCGGGTCTAGGGGCATCAACATATAATATTTTTTATTATTTAATTGTGTGTGCCTCCAAAATATACTGTTCTAAATCCATCACTACCACTGCTCCTCCTTTATCAGCTCTAGTAATGACAATGTTGGGGTTATTTCTTAAATCCTGGATAGCTTGAAATTCTACCTTAGATAAATTGTTACCCAATATAAACTCTTCTTCCTGTTTAAAATGTAAATGTTTAATTACTTTTTCTTGAAAGATAGCAATGTATTTATCCATTGGTGGTTGAAAATTGGATTTCTTAAACCGGAGACCAGTAGTTCCAGAAGAATTATCCTTATTTCCGAAAAACAATTTCAGTTTAACATGTCTACAAAAGGGCATAACATCCTGCACAAAATCATATTCATTGACAAAAAACCCTGGAACATAAGAAAGCCCTTTATTCAATACTTTAATTTGTATATCATTCAATGACACAGAAGAGATATTATGTACATTTGGATATTCATTTATTTCCGAATCAGTACATCCAACAGCATTTCCAAATTCTTGTCTGTTTCCCACCTCCCCTGTGACTTTTAACTCTAAAGGGCAGTCCATATTTTTGGTTTTCTTATGTATCCTGAGTGAACTCGTGTTCCTGTTCCGTTGTAGAAGACTCTTCACCTGAGGTCCTACTAATGTCCATTTTAGACTTCTTTAATATAGACCTAGGTCTCTTTTCTGAATCTCATTTGTCCACTGTCCCCCTCCCTAAACCTAACATATTTCTTAGTACCAAATGGTTTTCCCTCTACATAGTCCGAAACATCTCTTTGGAATTTTTGCAACTTTTTATTTTTTAAGCTATGTTCTGTTACCAACAAATCTTTGGAAAGTTTGGACAAACAGGACTTGTATATATTCTCTCCCTCAAATTGTTTGATATCATCACATAATTTTTTCACTTCTATACCATTAAAGACCATATTTCTTTCATAAAAAGAAATCAAAGTATCCACAAATAACATAGTGGCTGTGTGTTGAGGCCTGACCCATTCTTCGTTTAACCGTTCATCCGAACTATTAACAAACAGTTGAATTTTAATTCTCAACCCCCTCGGTGTAATGTTCTTAGCCTTATAGTCCTTAAAAAGCCTTAGATGCCACACACTACTTCTAAGTTGGGTCATTTTCCTGGTTAATTTAACAAACAAATCCTTACAGGAATCCCCCGGGTCTTTCATCATCCCATCACTCAGAGGGATACCTTCTTCATTAATACCAAAAATTTGGACATCATCCTTATCGGAAGATAAACGTTTCAATATGGTGGTCAAATCCATTTTTAAAAAAATTTTAAAAAAATAACCCTTATTAAATAAATATGGAGGCTATTCAATTGGTACCAGAAGAGAAAAAGGGACAAGGTTTCTACTCAAGATTTTTCCTGGTACCCAGAAAAGACAATTCATGGCGTTCTATCCTCGACCTGCCTACTCTAAACACCTTTTTGGTGATTCTAAAATTCAAGATGCTGACTCTTCACCAGTTGCTTCCTATGCTAAGCAAAGATGCCTGGTTGGCAACACTAAATTTAAAGGAAGCATACCTGCACATCCCAATTTGGGAATCTTGCAGAAGATACCTACACTTCAAAGCAGGCTTACACGCACTATCAGTTCTCTGCACTGCCCTTTGGCTTATCTACTGGACCCAGGGTATTCACAAAGTGCCATGCTCCAGTCATTGCATTTTGCAGGCAAAGAAATATTCAAATATGCCAATACCTGGACGATTGTCTAATTCAGGCAGAAAACCAGGACATATCTTTGAATCATCTGGCTTTTGTACAGCGGGTGCTAACTTGTCTGGGGTACACCATAAACAAAAAGAAATCACACCTGGTACCCTGTCAACAAATTATATTCTTGGGAGCAAGCTTGAATACAACTTCCCAGATGGCTTTCCTCAAACCAGAGAAACAAATTCACTTGACAACCTACTTCAAACAAGTGGTCACAAAAACCCTGCTATTTGCAAGGCAAATACTACAAGCCTTGGGGGTCTTGGCCTCCTGCATTCTTCTAATTCCATATGCAAGACTGCAGATGAGGAAACTACAATTGTATCTAAAAAGCCTATGGTGTCAACGTTCTCGGTATCTAGAAGCAATGATTCCTATCATTTCTTGTCTACGTCTAGAGTTCCTTTCGTGGGCAGAGGACTGCCACCAAAACCAGGGACTACCATTCATACTCCTGCCGCCCAAACCCTAACAGACGCATCAGACTATGCATGGTGGGGGGGGGGGCGCACCTGGCAGGGTAGTGCATTCAGGGCAAATGGAACCCAATTCAAATGCACCTTCACATCAGTCATAAAGAAATGTTAGCTGTACAGAATGCTCTGACAGCCTTCAAGGACCACATTCTTCCAGGACAATTAATGGTAAAGACGGCAACACCACTGTTATGTGGTACATAAACAAGCAGGGGGGTACACATTCTTACACCTCTGCAGACTTGCCATGGCATTGTTGAACACAGCCTTGAGCTACCAAGTACATCTACAAGCTCAATTCCTGCCAGGAAAACTAAGTACACCGGCAGATAGACTAAACAGAGCCCTCATGGACCCACACGAGTGGAAACTGGAACCAAGGATTTTCAACATATTGACAAGCAAATACGGGAGCCCAGATATAGACCTGTTTGCCTCCTCCCAGAACTATCAATTGGAAAAATTTTGTGCAAAGGCTCCCCACAAACAAGCTTGGAAAGTGGATGAGCTGTCCTTCAGCTGGAAAAAAAAAACGATCAGTTTATGCCTTTCCTCCTCTGCTCTCCAAAGTACTACTAAAGATCAAACAAGACAAACTAAGGATGATTTTGATTGCACCAGCCTGGCCACTCCAACACTGGTACCCAACCAGATTCTGCACCCTCACCTTCAAACACTGAACCTAGCAGCCTGGCTAATTACCCAAGCTCTCCTTTACCATCCCTCAGTAAACCAGTGATGGGTTTAATTTTAGAGGCAAGGAGGCCTAGTACTAGAAAATTTTATGCTGAAAAATGGAAAAGATTCTGTGCCTGGAACCAATCTCAAGGGATGAGCACAGCCGTGCCCAAATTGCATCAGATTTTACAATACTTAACTGAGATGCTTCACCAGGGCCTGTCTTTTTCCCCAGTAAAAATTTCACGCCTCAGCCATTTCAGCTCATTGTAACACAGAACCTCACCTCTTCTCTCTCCCACTGCTCCAGCAGTTCCTCAGGGGGTCCAAAAATTTAAGACCACCCAGGAGAGCTCCAACTCCAGCAAGGGACCTTAACTTTGTATTGCAGAAACTCGCCCTTCCTCCTTTTGAGCCAGCTGCTACTGCAGATTTAAAATTATTTTCTTGGAAAACAGCTTCCCTTTTAGCCATCACTTCAGCAAGAAGGGTATCTGAATTACAGGCCCTTATGGCAGTGGAGCCTTTCATCATCTTTCATGCGGATAGGGTGTCCCTCAGGACCAATCCCTCTTTCATGCCAAAGGTGGTATCCAGTGTGGCCTTTAATCAGTCCATTCATTTGCCAACCTTCTTTCCTAATCCACAGAACAAAGGGAAACGGATACTGCACTCCTTAGATATGCACAAACAACTTAGATTCTACTTGTACAGGTCTAAACCTCAAAGTAAATTTGAGCAACTGCTGGTGGCATTTGCTGCAAGGACAAGAGGGGAAGGGCTATTTCAAAGCGAACCAGCTCCAAATGGATAGGCCATTGCATTCACTTCTGCTATAAGCACCATGGAAAACCTATCCCACAGGGGGATCAGATCCCACTCAACCAGGGCTGCATCTACCTGTACAGCCTTTCTCAGAGGCGTACCTACCCGGGACATCCCTGAAGCTGCTACCTGGAGTTCTGTACATACTTTCACCAAGCATTACCATTTGCCAATTTTCTCTAAATCGGCTTTGCCACTGCAGTTTTGCAGGGCCTTATAGCGGTCCTAATGCTATCTAAATTCCTCCTCCCATCCTTAGCTTTGGGAATCTTCTCAAATGTAATGACTGCAACAGTGAAACATGAAGAACATAGTACAATTGTGTACACTTACTATAAATGTAGATGCTCGAGTGTATTCACTGTTGCAGTCCTGGTTACCCTTCCTCGAGCCCCCTGACTTCGTTTGGCTGTACCTCTTCTCTCCTTTTCAATGCTCAAAAGCTTTTTGGTGTATTTGCTTTTTTGTTTGAGGTATGACCTTGTATATTTATAGATTTAATTGCTTCCCATTAGGGGGGCACCTGACATTCTGGTTCAAGAAAAACTGATGTAATGACGTCGGCTGCATGTTGTATACCCCTGATGATTTGACGTCACAGAAGAGGAGACAGCAACTGACGCAGGACCCGAGACTTCAGTTTGACTGAGGGCTGCCTGCAAGCAGATAACCTAAATGTAATGACTGCAACAGTGAATGCACTCAAACATCTACATTTATGGTAAGTGTACACAACTGTACTTTCTCATCAGGGCAATACAAACGATAAAGGAAGACAAGCCAGAAATGCCTCTCTTAGCTCGTTTTGACTAAGAGAGCATAATTTCTCTCGCATACAGAATATAAAGACAAAGCCTTTTCTACTCTCACCATCTGGGCGTCTTGACCCAAAACAAGGAGTCACTCTGTACCGCAACTGGAAGACCATAAAGCTGGCAGGTTGATAAGAGCTCTTTTCACCTTTAAGCACATTTTCTGAGGACTTGCTTTCTTCAAGGAAAGCTAGGAAACAACATATGTGGAGAATTATGCCTAGTAAAATTGAAAACATTCTCCTTCTGGTGACAGGGGGCCTGGGTCCTAACCAGTCTGTAACGTCCTTTGGTAAGTACTTATCTGCCATTTACAAAACAGGATAATCTTGTGCTTTGGTGAGGATACTCTTGTCTGGAATATCAACCTACCTTGTGATCCCACCCTTTATTCCCCATTACCAAGAAAGCAATCTCTTAAGAGGGTTTAACATTTGTGACCCCCTCCAAGACATAACCTCCCTACCATGTGTTAGAGAAGTTGACTTTGACACCCTTTAATCCAGTAGCTGCTGTATCCCCTCAGTTACTTGACATGGCAGACTGCCTTTTACATCTGGGGTAAAGCTATCAGAACTTTAGGCCATCATGTGCAAATGTTTTTTTTTGTTTTTTTTTTTTTTTGTTTTTTTTAATACCATGTTCACAAGGCTAAGTCATTGCCCCTTTTGTTTGTCATTTATTTTTTCAACCTTTAGACCACAACCAAAGACTGCTAGATAACCAAGCCTACAAGTGAATGCAAACTGGAAGTCATTGTAAAGTCACACTCGCCCAAGCCCTACAGCAAGAACTTGGTGTGCTAACAACGGGCTTAAAATATGCGATGATCACAATCGGTGAACAATTCTTCCACCCCTTTGTCTTTGGGTTGCGTGTCATGGTTTCCTGGTCCAGTCAGAATCCATGGAGAAGATGAAAATTGGACTAAATTGTATAGTTCAGTACTTTGGTTACATTTTCCTCAAGCTTACAAAAATCCAGCCTCACCCTCCCTCAACAAAATATTTTTGGGAAACCTTCTGAATACAAAGAATTGCAAATTCCTCCTGCCAAAGGAATTAACCAGTGATTTTTTGTAATTACTTTATTTTCTCAGACTGCACTTCCTTTACATCAAGAACAATTTTGAATGCTACAGGCAACAGTTTCCCCTTGCTACTCATAGGCTCCTTAGTAAGACTACATGTGAGGATACTGCAGTGATGCCCCTGCAGCCTGTGATGTCAGCACCTCCACTCGCTCAAGTACAGAATTGTCCTTATCTCATGGATTCATGGGGAATTCTGTTGGTCGATGCCACAGGTAAAAGTCAACCTGGGAAAGCCCTTTGTTGAACAAAAAGTAGACTAGCTTTTGACGGCCTAGCTTTGATGAAGTCTGGGAGGTCCACACAACTTCTTTACATGTCCAGCACATCTGGTTCAAGAATTGAAAGCAGACCAATTAACAACAAATGTTAGAAATTATTTGTGCTCCAGGTCTTTAAATTCTTTGCCACCATTTGTCATTCAAGTTATGTTGGACAGTACCACAGTAGTGGTACAGTAACAAACTCATTGATGATGTTCATCGTGCATACAGCTGCAGTAATAACATATGGGTTCTCTGCCGTCAGGCGGTCCCTCGGTCTGCCGAATTCCAAAGTCTTGGTCCGGCGTCGGTTGTTTTCGCTTCTTTTCCTGACGTCAGTGAGGCAGGAGTATATAAGACACTTTTTTGCCGCACGGTGCCCGAAGCAGAAGCAGTTCGCAAGTGCCGGTCGGCCAGCTCCTAAATTTACGAAAAATTTGGAAACCGAAGTCTTCATTAAAGCTAAGTACCCCGTTGGGGAAACTTTTCTTGCCTCAGACCAATGTCTGAAAAAGTTAACAATTGTATTTCTTGTGGGAAGCAAATACCGCATAAGGATTTCCATTCCCTTTGCATACCTTGTTTAGGCCCAGACCACGACGTCTCGGGCTGTCGCTTTTGTGCTACTTTCAGTAAACGCACTATCAAGCATCGGGCGGAGTTCGCCCAACATTTATTTGGTAAAGCATTTGATTATAAAATGTCGTCGGAGACTCCGTCTACCGGTTTGTCAAAAAAACGTAAGGACAAGGACTGGCACGCGAGGTCCGCGGTCTCCACCGACACCACGCCAAAACCGCCTACACGTGGTCCGGTTCTCAGCGAGACACCTATGCAGTCCCTGACTACCGACGACACCTCCTTGGCGGGGTCTTCTGTACCCGAAACCGCAGGTACCTCGGCCCATACCCAGACTACAACCACCGAAGCCACTGTGAGCGTTGAGTCTCCTAATGTGGACAGGTCCACTTCCACCCATGGTGTCTTTAGACCCTCATCTTCCTTTTCCATTAAGGCCTTTACTAAGTCTAAATCAGCCAGGCATCCCAAGAGGCCTGTTGCACAGGGCCCACCCACAAGCCCCATGCCTAAAAAACAGATGCTTAAAATGGCTGAGGATTTATTTACTCTTATCAGGGGTTCCCAACCCCCTCCTGACAAGAGGCCCAGAGTGGAGGAAGATTCTCCCTCTTCTGATCAGGGCTCCATTTTTTCAGAACACTCTGATGTAGAAGAGCAATCTTACTCCCCTTTTGAAGATTTTGATGCAGAGCAATCCATTCCTTCTGTATCTCCCCCTGAGGATTATTCTTTTGGGGAAACCTTGCACACTTTGAGGGAACACTTCCATTGGGAAGGCCAAGACTTTTCTGATTCCAAGAAAAGACTGAGGGAATTTCTTTTGTTACCTCAACACAGACCTCTGGCGATACCTCCTGTCTTGGATGTACTTGATGTTTATTCGGAGGCTTGCCTTAACGCGGATTCCCTGCCTCCTGCCCCAGTCAAGCCTGATAGGTACTACAGAGTTCCTAACTCTCACCAATTTCTTTTCAAAAGCCATAATGCTGACCCTGAAACCATTTCTCAAGGCCCCAAGGGAATGAAGGCCTCTACTGCTAAGAATCCACTTCCTTCCGAAAGAGTCAAGATCCTTAGAAAGGTGGGGAAAAAAGGTATATACCTCGGCCACCCTAGCCATGAGGGCCTTAAATTGTCAGTTTCATATGCTTAAATATCAGCAGTTTCTGTTATCATTTTTACATACATTTGTTGATTTGATAGTCCGTCTGGATACACATCCATTCAAAGCATACCGCCGGGAGAAAACATCCACATTGGTAACAATATCATTTTATATTATATATATTTATATATATATAATAAACAAAAAAAAAAAAAAAAAAAAAAAAAAAAAATTTCTTAATTTCTTATTTTAATTAAGAAATAAAATGTCTCAACCTGAACAACCAGATTTGAAGGAGTTGCAGGATATGATGCATAGTGCAGAACAAGTGGGTACACACACCTTACAATGTGGTGATGATGCCCTAGAGGCCTCACATAGAGCTGCAGTTACAGGATCAGTCATTCGTAGGCATGCATGGCTTAGGGAACAAATCTTGCCTGATCATGTGAAAGCTAAGTTACTAGATGCTCCTTTACAAAAGGATGTGCTATTTGGTACTAATGCTGAGGAGATACTACGGAAAATGGAAGAAAAAGCCAAATCTATGCAAACTGTCAAAGCTTTTCTACAGGTTCAACCACCACGTTTTAGCAGAAATTGGCCTTCTAAAAACTGGTCCTTTCCACTAAAAACTGGTCCTTTCCAGCCACGGACAGGCCCCAAAGAGGAAGATATAGGCGCACAAGGGGCAGAGGTCAGTCACAAGGATCATATAGAGGCAGGCAATGGCAAGCTCCAGCACCAAGAAGTGGTGAAAACGGTGCACAGCAATACAGGAAAGAAACCCAATGACTTCCTCCTTTCCATGCCAAGCAAGTCTCAGCTGGCAGCACCCTTGGGAGGAAACTGGCATTATTTGCAAGAAATTGGCATATGGTCACAACAGACAAATGGATCCTGGACGTTATAAACAGAGGCTACAGATTTCATTTTCACGCTCTTCCAAAAATGAGAGGCATGCCAAACCTGCCACACAATCAAAGGGCAGAGGCACAACTACAAATTTCAAAGCTCATAGACATGAAAGCTATTCAAGAGGTACCTACTCACGAACAAGGTCAAGGGTTTTATTCCAGGCTATTTCTGGTACCAAGGAAAGGAACCGACTGGAGACCCATTTTGGACTTATCCATCCTAAACACATTCTTACTCGTACCAAAATTCAAGATGTTCACATTACAGCAGCTTCTTCCCATGCTGGGCAAGGGGTTTTGGCTGGTAACATTGGACCTCAAGGAGGCATACCTGCATGTCCCAATCAGACAAAGCTGCAGAAGATACCTCAGATTTCTTGCAGGTTCAATTCACTATCAATTCTCTGCATTGCCCTTTTGCTTATCTACTGCGCCCAGAGTATTCACGAAATGCCTGGCATCAGTAATTGCCTACTGCAGACTTCAAGGGATACAAATTTACCCTTATTTGGATGACTGCCTGATCCAAGCGGACAGCAAGCACATACTTTTGGAACATCTGGCTTATGCAACACGGTTACTGAATGCTCTGGGATACACAATCAGCAAAGAGAAATCCAGGCTAACACCAGCTCAGAAAACAACTTTCCTGGGTGCCAACTTGGACACAAACACCCAGATGGCCTATCTTACGCCAGAAAAGCAGAGGCAACTAACTCAGTACTTCAAAATGCTAGCAAATTGTACCAGGCTTACTGCAAGGAAAATCCTGCAGGCTCTGGGCTTCATGGCATCTTGCATTCTTTTAATCCCATGTGCAAAGTTGCATATGAGGAAACTTCAATGGTACCTAAAAAAAACTATGGTCTCAACACAGCCACAGTTTTGAAACAATAATACCAATAATTCCATGTTTGCAAAAGGAATTTCTATGGTGGGCCCAAGCATGTCAAACAAACACAGGTCTCCCATTCTGCAAGGCTCAAGCAAATCAAGTCATCACAACAGACGCCTCAGATTACGCCTGGGGGGCGCACATGACAGACAGGTGCATCCAGGGCAAATGGTCCCAAAAGGAAAAGCACCTTCACATCAATCAGAAAGAAATGCTAGCAGTGATAAATGCATTTACAGCCTTCAAGGACCTCCTGCATCCAGGACAATTAAGAACAGACAACACCACAGTAATGTGGTACATAAACAAACAAGGAGGAACACATTCATACCCCCTGTGCAGACTAGCCATGACACTTTGGAACTTGGCTCTGGAATGGCAAATCGAACTTCAAGCACTTGCCAGGTTTGGAAAACACGCTGGCAGACAATCTAAGCAGAAATATGACAGATCCACACGAATGGAAGTTGCATCCTCAAGTGTTTACAAAGATAATCCAAGCGTGGGGAAGGCCAGACATAGATCTCTTCGCCTCCCACAGGAATCATCAATTGGAAAAGTTCTGTTCAAGGACCTTTCATCCAAAGGCCTGGAGAGTGGATGCCCTTTCATTCAGTTGGGCAGCATGGACAGTGTACGCTTTCCCACCTCTGCCTCTTCTGCCCAAGGTGCTCTTGAAAGCAAGAGCAGACAGACCGAAGATGATACTGATTGCTCCAGACTGGCCAAGACAACATTGGTACCCACTCCTGAGGAGCCCAACACATACTCCTCCCTGGTCCCTACCTCTAATGCCTCTTCTGCTGACTCAGCACAGCTACAAAACTCTTCACAGTCAGCTGAAAACACTCAATCTCGCTGCATGGAAAATTCCTTAACACCACAACAGACCCTACTCCCCAAAGAGGTGCAGGATGTCATTTTGGAGGCCAGAAGGCCATCTACTAGAAAGACTTACTCCGCAAAATGGAAACGGTTTTGCTCTTGGAATGAGAAAAAAGGCCAGGACCCTAGAAAACTGAATTTGCCTCAGGTGTTACAGTATCTAGCTGAGCTGCTGAACAGTGGACTTTCATTTTCCTCCATAAAAATCCATGCCTCAGCCATTTCTGCAGAATTCAACACTGATCCACCCTTATTCTCTCACCCACTCTTAAGACAGTTCCTCAGAGGGGCTAAGAATATAAGACCACCAAGGAAACAACCAGTGCCAACCTGGGATCTTAATTACATTCTGGAAAAGTTAACATTGCCTCCCTTTGAACCAGCTGCCTCAACAGATTTGCAATATTTGTCGGAACTACAAGCCCTCATGGCTGTGCAGCCCTTTCTCATCTTCCATCAGGACAGGGTTTCCCTTCGAACCAACCCGTCATTTATGCCTAAAGTGGTATCCAGGGTAGCTTTAAATCAAGCCATACACTTACCTACCTTTTACCCCAATCCTCAAAACAAAGGGGAAAGGCTGCTACACTCCTTAGACATCCATAGACAGCTATGTTATTATTTGGACAGAACAAAGCCTTTCAGGAAATCAGAACAACTTTTTGTGTCCTATGCTGTAGGAGCTCAAGGGAAGCCAGTTACCAAACAGACCATTTCAAAATGGATAGGCCACTGCATACGGTTTTGTTACTCCTATCATGGAAAATCTGTCCCTGCAGGCATCCAATCCCACTCCACCAGGGCCACAGCTACCTCTACAGCCTTCCTCAGAGGAGTTCCTACCAAAGATATTTTGGAGGCAGCCACTTGGAGTTGTGTGCATACCTTCACAAAACACTACCACCTGCCTTTATATTCCAAAACTAGAGCAGGCTTTGCCACTGCTGTGTTGCAGGGCTTTCTGGCTCATCCCAGTTCCACCTAGTGCCTACCACCCTGTGCGTAGCTTTGGGATTCTACCCATCTGTGATTACTGCAGCTGTATGCACGATGAACATAGTACAGTTTTGTACCTACCATAAATGTAGATGTTCGAGTGCTAATACAGCTGCAGTACAGTTTTCCCTCCTACCTTGCCCTCTTGGTAAAGTCCTAGGGCTTAACCTCTCTTCATACAACCTGATTGGGTTATCCTTCTATGGTATATTTGCTTGCAACTACTGATTTTTGATTATATTGCATTGCCTGTATATAAATATAATTTATGTATTGCCTTCCTTCTGGGGGCACCTGACATCTGGGGCAAGAAAGACTGAAGAAAATGGCGTCGGCTGTGTCTTGTATACCCCTGCCTCACTGACGTCAGGAAAGAAAGCGACAACAACCGACGCAGGACCTAGACTTTGGAATTCGGCCGACCGAAGACCCGCCTGACGGCAGAAAAACCCATCTGTGATTACACTGCAGCTGTATTAGCACTCGAACATCTACATTTATGGTAGGTACAAAACTCTACTTTCTGTTTAGGATAGCACGATCCATGCACTCGTGTAAGTTCTTAGAGTGCATCTGTGTAGGATTCAGCAGTCGTAACTGTATTGTCCATCTGCATGAGTGTCATGAAGTTCACCACTTCTGTCTTAAGAAGCATGAAGTTGGCTTTAGAGAAATTTTTTATCATGTTTTCCTTAATGGGGGGTGGCGGGTGCGGGATGTGGATATCAAGGGTGATTAGCTTGTGGTCGGGTCTGACCAACGAGGAGTTTACTTCAGGTGTGAAGCACCGGTCACTCATGTTAGTAATGACTAGGTCTAGGATATTGTTGCCCCTGGTGGGGGGGATTGTGGATAAGTTGATCCAGGGCATTGGAATTTATGAATTCCAGGAAGGGTTGAGTGAAGGAGTTGGTTCATGAGTAGTTTTCCAAGTTAATGATGGGATAGTTGGACTTTGGATCCGGTTCCGGATTTTATTTCTCCTCCTCTCTCCTCACCCAGACCTGGACAGTCTGAAACTGACTGCTTGGCTGCTCAGTTCCCCTGATTGTTAGGACTCCTGGTGTATCATCTTCTGTTTAAAACCATTATGGTGGCAGCTCACAAATCTTCCATCAGAAGAGATACCGTAACAAGTGAAACGGTTTTCAATATGGGCTTCGATGTGGACATTGGATCCCTTTACTGCTGCTGTGTCCACAGTATTAAGAGTTTTTGGCGGGGATTTTTCAGCAAGGTGCCAGTTCCTCCACTGTCAAATCCAACTGGCTGTAATTTCTAATTTTCACATGGGGGAAAACATGACTTCATTAGCCTCTTCTAAACTTTGCAAGACCTTCCTTAAAGATGCCTTTCATCTAAGACCACCGGTGAAGGATCCTACACCCCTGTGGGAAATTTCATGCTTCAGGCTTTCCCTCCTTTCGAACCTGCAGCTTCGGTAGATTTGCAATATCTATCTTGGAAGACTGCCTTTTTGGTCGCCATTACTTCTGCCAGGAGAGTGTTGGAACTTCAAGTACTATCCATCAAAGTTCCTTACATGATTTTTCATAAGGATAGGGTTTCTTTGTGTACTGACCCATCCTTTCTTCCTAGAGTGTTGTCAGTAGCCAGTATTAATCAGACTGTCAATCTTGCTGTCTTTTTTCCTAATTTTCAGAATAGGGGTGAATATAAATTACATCTGCTGGATGTGCACAAGCAATTATGATTCTACTTGCACAGGACAAATGCTTTTTGTAAATCCAATCAGTTTTGTTACTCATATCCCTTCTTAGGAAAACCAATTCCTAAGATCGGGAGAAGTGGTTGAAGACAAATGAAGTACAACTAGTTCCATCTGAGTAGTTGTATTTCATTTGTCTTAACCCTTCCCCCGACCTTGTCACTATTGTCTTGGCCATGTATATGGATGATGAACATCCCAGGACCGTCCATTGTTATGCTTTGGCTCAGGATTTTTTGGGCTACCAGTAGTGGTAAGGTCTTGTTGGGTCGGTGTATGTTAACATGTTGAGCAGCAAACTCTATCTGAAGGGAAAAAGGAGACGGGGCATTATGGGTAAGGGGAGGAGCTTGGACGTCAGATCAGATGCTGGATATGCGGCCGTGTCGGATCTGATACTGATCCGTAACCCATAGGTTGAAGACAAATGAACTACAGCTACTCCGAGAACGTTATGGTGAGTACATAACTTCTTTATAGCTCATTTAAGTCCTGCCTTCTTTTAAACCCCATTCCTCCCCTTTATACATTGTTTCCACAATTCCCATCTTTTCCTTTGTAGCTTGCTCCTATCCTTTGCTAAAGATCTCAATTCCAGTTTTTATCTCTTACTATATTCACTACTTGTAGTATAGTTGGTTTAGATTTTGATTTCTATTTTCTGGTAATTTCCTTTTTGGTTTGCCACAATAATTAGACACAGCAAGGCCTTACCATGTCTAGGCAATTCTGATTCTGTATCATAGGTCAAAAGAATCTGCCCACGTAGCATCTCTGACAATGAAACCTGCAGGGAGCCCCTAAATTCTGCCAATGTACCACATTCCCAGAAATTATATTCCCAATTTACCTCTTTCTTCCCTACCACACCATTTGCTGTCTGCCTGAGGAAAAATTTGTTGAAGTGTTTTGGGGTATAAAAAATCTGTGTAAATATTTCCAAGCAAAAATCCAAAATCTTCTAGATATTGTTGCATATTTGGAAGACATACATGTATCCCTCCTATTGTTTCTTTGGGAATTGCTTATCCAGTCTCTTCCAATCCTTTCTAACCTTCTTTAATTGATTGTTATAGTTATCATGCAATATTTTCTATGCTGTACTAATTAATCCTTTTTCTAATGGCAGCTTCTGTTCTAGATTCTACTAAAAACTGTACCAGTGCTGGTCTTTAGTTTAGGACCCCCTATTTTTTTCTCTGTGCATATACTCCCACAGGAGCATTGTTGATCACTGTCAGGAACGCCTTACTGTAACTGTACAACTACTTGGGTAATGGTTACCTCAAGTCGAGCCTTCAGCCTGTTCATGGTTGAGTTTATAGGTTGTCACTTGGATACAGTTGATCAGTTGATTTAAATTGCCATGCTTCTGAGTTTGAGTGATCACCCTTGATGCTCAAGCCTTGGTGCGTGCAACCTTGAAGCCTCCGGTTCATGCAGTTATGAAATGTAAAGGTCATGTGGCAGTGGCCATAGTGTTGGTTCTGTTAGCCAGATATCATTTGAGAGCTCTGCAATGGACTGTGGCTGTACAGTGGTCTTTCCATTACACCCTATATATTTTCCCATACAGCTAACAAAGCCATGTCATGATCAAATTCATTGGTAGTTGCAGTCTGCTTTAGTAATTCACAGGAGACTTTGTTGTAGCTCCATCTGCCACGGACACTTCCCCCTGGGCTAGGGGGCATTTAGAAGGGAGGACTGTTAAAGGTTCCTGGTTTTCTGTGAAGACCCGCACTTAGTAATGTTCTAGAAATTAGGGTGGTCCTCCTTGCATTGCAGGCCTTTCAGGAAGCCCCCTTCTCAGAGGTGTGATTTCAATGCAGACTTGACAGTAGGTTAGTTATCTGATATCTCAATAAGCAAGGGGGAACACAGTTGTATCCTCTTTGTAGAGAGGCTGGTAACGGTTTGACAGTGGGAGATTTCTTCAGTGGCTTTTGGAGGCAATGCACATCCCGGAGAAATCCCAGCATTATGGTCAATAGCCTCAGCAAGAGCATTTTGCTTCCCCACAAGTGCTTCATAAATTTAAGGGTTGCAGCTTGGATTCTTCAGAGCTGGGTCACTTCTTGTTACAACCTATTCGCCGCCCCATCCAGCACAAAGTGCAGCAGCTATTATTCCTTGGTTCCTTCTCTGGGACTGTCACCCATGAACATTCTATTATCTGCTTGCTTCACGGGGCTTCTTTATGCTTATCCCCCAGTTCCTTTGATGGTCAAGTTTCTTCAGAAGGCACTGCAGAGCTTCTGTCATATTCATAGCCCCCTTTTGGCCTAGTCAGGTGTGGTTTCCCTTCCTTTGGCCTCTTCTGAAGTGCTCTGCTTGGGTACTTGATCCATTCCGGATCTCATTTCTCATGCAGTGGTTCTGGACCCCCCCCCCCCCCCAAACCATCAGTCCCTCAAGTTAAGTGCATGGTTCCTCCAGTTCCCTTGATGGCCAGAAATCCCAAGCTTTCACAGACTGTAGTTCACGTCTTGTCTTTATCTCCGAAGCAGTCTACTAGAAAAGTGTATTCCAGTAAATGGAAACTGTACTATGGTTGGAATCTCTGGGACTCTACCCTTTCTCTTCTTCCTTGTAATCCCATTTTGGATTTTCTCACAAAGCTGTTTGTCAAGTTCTGTTTTTTCTACAATTAAAGTGCAGTTGGCAGCTATCTTTAATTTCCATGTCTGCAGGGATAATGTTCCTCTGACTTCCCTTGGGATTTCCAAGGCATTCCTTAGGGATCTGGCTTCTTCCTGGGATTTGCCTTTTGGTTTGCATGTCCTTACAGGCCCTCCATTTGAGCCTTCAGCTACTTCTGACTTGGAAGTTCTTGGTTTGGAAAACTTTTGGTGGCTGTTACTTCTGCAAGGAGGGTTTGAGAGTTACAAGTTCATGAGTCTCTCTTCCTCCTTATTTGGTGTTCGTAAAGACAGGGTTTCTCTTTGTACGAACCCTTCCTTTCTGCCAAAGGTAGCTTCTGAGAGTAACAGTTCTGTTCATCTCTGTGTTTTTTCCCAGTTTCTCCAACAAAGGTGAATACCTTCTGCATTGTTTGGATGTGCACAGATAATTGAGATTTTGTTTGGATCATACCAAAGCTCCTCCTCAAAATCCAGACAGGGCTTATCTGTGTCTAGAGTGACCTTTTCCAAGTGTCTGATTGTGTATTGTTTTCATATTCTTTAAAAAGGGAGACACCTCCTCTTGCATGCCTTTGGTTGGTATGGTGAACTTCCCCTTCTGTAATGGTGGAAAAATGGAATTTGTACATTCCTTATTTTTGGAGTCCTACGTCCTCCGTGGTTTGAGAAGTTTTTAGTGCATGTTGGAAGTGGTTGTCATGGGACAAACTCTTATCTGAGAATTAAGATGAGGAGCAGGGAGTTGTTGGTAAGGAAAGCAGAGCCTGGTGAGTTCAAAGTCTGACGGAATTGGCCATTGTTGGATCCAAAGACCCACAGGTTGAAGCCAGACTGAGACTGGCGACACAGATCTGTTGGTTTAAGTACATAACTTTTGTCCCCTTCCCCCTTCTGAGGGAGTTGAGCAGCAGAGATCCAAGATTCCCTTCCCCACTTAATGCTGTCTGCTCCAACAGCAGATTGTGGTTTGTTAAAACCTGCTACATCTTGTAGTGTGGAGGATAGAACCCTAATTCTACAGAGGAGATTGAGCTCAGGAAGCCTGCCACTAAGAAATCTTGCGTGTTTGTGAATCAGATTTTCAACTTGGTACAACTCTTAAGGTCACATGGCTCCAAGACAGTCATGGTCTAGCAAATTCCACTCTACCACCCTTCTGTTTTTGAGGGGGACTTTGCTTTCTGTCGGCTAATGTATATTTATCTCGTTTGTTTTCCATTGGAACTGTCTTTAGTTGCTGTATCCTCAATAAAACCATTTTTGAAGAGATGGAAGTAGGTGCTTCATCCATCAGGTCTAATTTTTTTCCTAGTAAATATGACTACTTTATTTAAAAACTTTGGTAACCATCACCTTGGCCAGGAGAGTCTTTATATTGCAGGCCTTTTAATGTACCATATATATCATGCATGGTCGATAAGGAAAGGTTGGCTCTTGGGGTCCATTAGGCAACAGTTGCATAAGCCATTCGGGTTCCAGTTTTCTTCGCAACCTCCCACAGTAAGAGTTAAAAGAGCTTGGACCTTCTGTGGTTGTATGTAGACAGCCTAGATTTTATTTTGATAGGACTGAGTATTTCATTTTAGGCAGACTGAACAATTTTTTTCTATAATTCCTATCAGTTAAGGAAGGAAATCCTATTTCTAAGCAGACCATATTAAACTGGCCTGTGTTGCATTAGAATGTGCTATGCCCACCACATGTATTTATTTGTTTATCCTTTGATCTGGTTAGTCCCACTAGACTAGTGGCCTGTCTTCAGGGAAGACCAAGGTGGAATTTTTTACCAGGAGAAATTTGGCCAAGACATCTGGGAACTTTCCCTATCCTCCTTAATAGGTGCTTTTTGATCTTTTATATCCACCTGAGCTACCACCAGCTCAGGCAGATGGGACCTTAGTTTAATGTCTCATCCAAAGGGTAGACTACTCAGAATTGCAGTGAAAATCAGCTTTTCAAAACTTATCTGCTTTTTTTCTTCAGTGCATGCTTGGGGAATTAGCGTATATACGCATACATACATAAATTGAGAATGTGTGTTAGTATGTTGTTCAGATCCTACAAGAGTATGTCAGAGGCAGCAGTTACACTACAAACTCTTTACCCAGTGTGCATTTCAGCTCCAGTGGATGTTCATCGTGCATACAGCTGCAGTCATCACACTTGGGTTATCCTGCCGTCAGGCGGGTCCTCGGTCGGCCGAATTCCAAAGTCTAGGTCCGGCGTCAGTTGTCGTCGCTTCTTCCCTGACGTCAGTGCGGCAGGGGTATAAAACAGGCAGCCGACGCCATTTTCTTCAGTCTTTCTTGCCGCGCGATGCCCGAAGCAGAAGCATTTCAAGTGCCGGTCGGCCAGCTCCTGAGATTTACGAACAGTATTTCAGCCGAAGTCTTCTTTAAAGCTAAGTACCCCGTTGGGGGAACTTTTCTTGCCTCAGACTGATGTCAGACAAAGTTAATAATTGCATTTCTTGTGGGAGGCAAATACCGCATAAGGATTTTCACTCTTTCTGTATACCTTGCTTTAGGGCCAGACCACGACGTCTCGGCCTGCCGTTTTTGTGCTAGGTTTAACAAGCACACTATTAAGCGCCGGGCGGAGTTCGCCCTTCATTATTTTGGCAAAAAAATTAATTATATCATGTCGTCGGATACACAGACGCCAGTTTTAGGCAAAAGACGCAAAGATAAGGATCGACATCTGAGGCCTGCACCGAGTACTGAGACCACGAGGCACCTACGCAGCCCCTGACTACCGATGAAACTATTTTACCGGTGACTTCAGTACCCGAGGTCGCAGGTTCCTCGGTCTCTATTCCCACTGCAGATACCGACGCCACTCTTGGTGGGGAAACCGAAAATTTAGCGAGGCCTGCCATTTCTGAAGGCGTCTTCAGACCTACCACCTTCTCTATTAAATCCTTCACTAAATCTAAAGCTGCAATGAAAACTAAAAAAACAGGGTCCTCAGACCTCCTCTCAAGGCCCCATGCCTAAAAAACAGATGCGTAAAATGGCTGAGGATTTGATAACTCTCATCCGGGGTTCTCAACCCCCCTCAGACAAAAGACCCAGGTTGGAGGAAGACTACCCTTCCTCAGACCAGGCTTCTATTACCTCAGACCATTCTGAGGACTAGGATTACGCCTATTCCCGTTTTGAAGACCCTGATACTGAGGAGTCTATTCCCTCGGTCCCCCCCGAGCCCCGAGGACTACTCTTTTGGGGAAACCCTGCATACATTGAGAGAGCACTTCCACTGGGAAGGCCAAGATTACTCAGATTCCAAGAAAAGGCTCAGGGAATTTCTACTGCTCCCCCAGCATAGGCCCCTGGCTATCCCTCCTGTTTTAGATATTTTGGATGATGTGTACTCAGAAGCCAGTCTTAATCCAGACTCTCTTCCTCCAGCCCCTGTTAAACCAGACAGATATTACCGGGTTTCTGATTCTCACCAGTTCCTTTATAAAAGCCATACTGCTGACCCAGAAACTATTTCACAGGGTCCCAAGCGGATTAAGGCCTGTACTGCTAAAAACCTTTTACCTTCAGAGAGAGATTCTAGAGCATTAGAAAGGTGGGGGAAAGGTGTATACATCAGCCACTTTAACCATGAGGGCATTAAACTGTCAATTCCATATGTTAAAGTACCAACAGTTCTTGTTATCTCAGCTGAAAAACAAAATGACACAAACAGAACAACCAGATTTAAAAGAGTTGCAAGATTTGTTGCATGGAGCAGAGCAAGTGGGGAAACATACCTTGCAGTGTGGTTTTGATGCTTTAGAGGCCTCATGTAGGGCTGCTGTCACGGGGTCTGTCATACGTAGACATGCTTGGCTGAAAGAGCAAATCTTACCAGATCATGTCAAAGCAAAGTTATTAGATGCACCACTTCAAAAAGATGTATTGTTCGGTGTTAAAGTTGAGGAGGTACTAAAGAAAATGAAGGAAAAAGCAAAATCTCTGCAAACAGTTAGATTTCTTGCAGGTGCAACCTCCACGCTTCAGCAGAAACTGGCCTTCAAAAAATTGGTCCTTTCCAGCCACGGACAGACCCCAAAGGGGCAGACGACAACCTCAAGGATCTTTCAGAGCTAGACAGTGGCAAGCACCAACCCCAAGAGGTGGAAAAGATAGACCACAGTCATTTAGAAAACAGACACAATGACTTCCCCCTATGCCTGCCAAACAAAGCTATAATGGCAGCACCTTTGGGCGGAAAAATGGCCTTATTTTCAAAAAACTGGCACATTGTTACAAAAGACAAATGGATTCTGGATATTATAGACAGAGGCTACAGGTTCCACTTTCACACCCTTCCAAAAATGAGGCATGCCAAACCTGCCACAAAATCAAAGGGCAGAGGCACAAAGACAAATTTCCGCTCTCGTGGATATGAAAGCTATTCAAGAGGTACCCACAAAAGAACAAGGTCAAGGTTTTTACTCAAGACTATTTCTGGTACCAAGGAAGGACAAAGATTGGAGACCCATCTTAGACCTATCTATTCTAAACACATATCTAGAGGTACCAAAATTCAAGATGCTCACATTGCAGCAGCTTCTTCCCATGCTGGGCAAGGAGTCTTGGCTGGTAACGTTGGACCTCAAGGAGGCATACCTGCATGTCCCTATCAGACAAGATTGCAGAAGATACCTCAGATTTCTTGCAGGTTCAACCCATTACCAATTCTCTGCATTGCCCTTTGGCTTATCTACTGCCCAGAGTGTTAAATGCCTGGCATCAGTAATTGCCTTCTGCAGACAACAAGGAATACAAATCTACCCATATCTGGACGACTGCCTGATCCAAGCGGACAGCAAGGACATTCTATTGCAGCATCTGGCGTTTGTAATAAAACTATTAAATTACCTGGGTTACACAGTGAACAAAAAGAAATCAAAACTAATACCTTCTCAACAGATAATTTTCCTGGGTGCCAGCTTAAATACAACAACCCAGATGGCCTACCTCATGCCAGACAAACAAGGGCAACTGTTTCAATACTTCAACAAAATGGCAACTTTAACCAGACTAACTGCAAGGAAAGTCCTGCAGGCTCTGGGGTTCATGGCATCTTGCATCCTACTAATACCATGTGCAAAGCTGCATATGAGGAAACTACAATGGTACCTAAACAACTTGTGGTCTCAACACAGCCACAGCTTGGAAACAATTATACCACTCATTCCATGCCTTCAAAAGGAATTTTTGTGGTGGGCTCAAGCATGCCAAAGAAACACAGGTCTCCTTTTCTGTTTACCTCAAGTAACTCAAATCATCACAACAGACGCCTCAGACTACGCCAGGGGAGCACACATGGCAGATCAGTGCATTCAGGGGAAATGGTCCCAAAGAGAAGCACCTACACATCAACCAAAAGGAGATGCTAGCCGTGCAAAATGCTCTTATGACCTTCAAAGACCTACTGCATCCAGGCCAGCTATTAATAAGGACAGACAACACCACAGTCATGTGGTACATAAACAGGGGGGGGACTCATTCATACCCCCTGTGTAGGCAAGCTATGACCCTGTGGAACACAGGACTGGAATTACAAATTCAACTACATGCACAATTCCTGCCAGGGAAGGAAAACACACTGGCAGACAACTTAAGCAGAAATATGACAGACCCACATGAATGGAAGTTGCATCCTCAAGTCTTCTCAAAGATAACTCGGGCATGGGGACAGCCAGACATAGATATGTTTGCTACCCACAGAAATTACCAGTTGGAGAAATTCTGTTCAAGGACCTATCATCCACAGGCCTGGAAAGTGGACGCACTTTCAATTGGACAACATTGACGGTCTATGCCTTCCCGCCTCTACCTCTACTGACCAAAGTTCTATTAAAAACCAGAGCAGAAAGGCCACAAATGACTCTCATTGCTCCAGACTGGCCACGACAACACTGGTATACCCTTCTAAAGAGCCTGTCACACTCACCACCATGGATCCTGCCTCTAGTTCCGCTTCTGTTGTCCCAGCACAACTACAAAACCCTTCACAGCCAGCTCAAAACCTTAAATCTAGCTGCATGGAGAATACCTTAATTTCCCAACAGACTCTCCTCTCCAAGGAGGTGCAGGATGTTATCTTGGAGGCCAGGAGACCCTCTACTAGAAAAACCTACTCCGCCAAATGGGAACGATTTTGTTCCTGGAATCAAGAAAAGGGCCAGAATCCTTGGGTAATAAATATACCTCAAATTTTACAGTACCTAGCTGAGATGTTAAACAGTGGCCTTTCCTTCTCCTCCAAGATCCACGCATCAGCCATTTCAGCACAATACAATACAGATCCTCCTTTATTCCCACATCCTCTATTAAGGCAGTTCCTCAGAGGGGCAAAAAATATAAAACCTCCACGGAAACCACCAGCCCCAGCTTGGGACCTCAACTTCGTATTGGAAAAGCTGACTCTGCCTCCTTTTGAGCCGGCTTCTTCAACAGAGCTACAATACTTGTTGTGGAAAACAGCCTTCCTTCTGGCTATTACCTCAGCACGCAGGGTTTCGGAGCTACAGGCCCTCATGGCTGTGCAACCATTCATCATTTTCCATCAGGACAGAGTTTCCTTACGAACCAACCCTACCTTCATGCCAAAGGTAGTATCCAGTGTAGCTCTGAATCAGACTATTCATTTACCTACGTTTTATCCAAATCCACAGAACAAAGGAGAAGAGGCTACTACATTCCTTGGACATTCACAGGCAACTACGTTATTACTTGGACAGAACAAAGTCATTCAGGAAATCTGAGCAGCTCTGTGTCCTATGCTACAGGTGCTCAAGGAAAGGCTATTTCCAAACAGACTATTTCAAAATGGATAGCCCACTGCATACGCTTTTGTTTTTCATTTCATGGAAAATCAATGCCTGCATACATCAGATCCCACTCCACCAGGGCTACAGCTACCTTTGCAGCTTTCCTCAGGGGGGTCCCTACCAAGGATATTTTGGAAGCAGCTACCTGGAGTTCAGTGCACACTTTCTCCAAGCACTACCACCTTCCACTATACTCAAAATCTAGAGCGGGCTTTGTCACAGCAGTCCTGCAGGGCAATTTACCCCCTCCTAATTCCACTTAGTACCTGCCACCCTTACTTAGCTTTGGGATTCTACCCAAGTGTGATGACTGCAGCTGTATGCACAATGAACATAGTACAGTTTTGTACCTACCATAAATGTTGATGTTCGAGTGCTCATACAGCTGCCGTCCAGGTTACCCTCCCTCCTTCCCCTCTTAGGACAGGGCTTATGACAAACACCTTTAACATACAACCTCTTTGGGGTATTCCTTTATGGTGTATTTGCTTGCAACTACTGTTTTGATTTATCTACTTTGTATGTTTGCATAATATCATGTTTTGCCTCCCTTTCTGGGGGCACCTGACATCTGGGGCAAGAAAAAACTGAAGAAAATGGCGTCTGCTGCCTCTTTTATACCCCTGCCGCACTGACGTCAGAGAAGAAGCGACGACAACCGACACCGGACCTAGACTTTGGAATTCGGCCGACCGTGGACCCGCCTGACTGCAGGATAACCCAAGTGTGATGACTGCAGCTGTATGAGCACTTGAACATCTACATTTATGGTAGGTACAAAACTGTACTTTTTGGTGAGCCTCAACTTGGGGACTGTTCCCTCTGAGCAAATCCTGACCTTGGTATTGACTTTTAAGGATTTGGTGTCATACACACTTGACCCCAGGTGCTACTGAGGCCATAACAGACCCAGGATCGAGGACATGAGACGAGGTTTCTCAGATGTCTTCAGATATGCCTCATGTATCTGTACTAGTGGTTTCAGAGACTGTCTTTCACGTCTTCGATTCCAATCCCCTCTTCTAGGTTGTCCACTTCTGCAGTTCATTTCGCCACTTCGGTTTATTTTATGAATGAGCAGATCCAGTGAAGGTTGGAATGGCTTTTTTGGTTTTGGGGAGTAGGATTGCCTATTCACAGAAAGCAGACACACCTACCTCCTTGGGATCAGTTCCACCCAGTGATTCTCTCGCTCTTTTTCTCTCTGTCTCTAGCTATCTCTCTCTTTATATATATATATATATATATATATATATATATATATATATATATATATATATATAGGGTCTATAGACTAGATAAAATTTTCACTAATTCGAAATAGTGCATGGAATGCTCACTGCAGCGAAAGTGCACTTAATCTTCAGTACAATGAACTAGACCTTAGGGTTAGGTCACGGGTCACAGTAAGGTGTTCCTTACCATGACCCGTGCCCTTAACCCTAAGGTCCGTGATGACTGCAGCGCTGTGAAGGGCATAGCAATGTCCTCCACTATGGTGCAATAGTCATGAACCTTAAGGTTAGGGTAAGGGGATAGCTTTACTAACTATCCTCTTACCCTAACCTGTGCCCTAACCCTAAGGTCTGTATATATATATATATATATATATATGTGTATGTGTTCTTAGTGTTTCACTGTTGCAGTCATCACATTTGGGTTATCTGCTTGCAGTAGCCCTCAAGTCGGCCTGATTATCAAAGTCTTGTGTCCTGTGTCGGTTGCTGTCTCATCTTCCATGACGTCAGGGATATAAAGCATGCAGCCGACGCCATTACATCAGTCTTTCTTGCTATGTGGTGCCCCAAGCAGAAGCAGTTCGCAAGTGCCGGTCGGCTGACTCCTGAAATTTTCTTTTTCTTGTTTCAGAACCGAAGTCTTCAACTAAACTAAGTACCTCATTGGGGAACCTTTTTCTTGCTCAAACCGATGTCAGTAAAAGTTAACAATTTTATTTCTTGTGGAAAGCAAATACCTCAAAGATTTTCATTCATACTGCATTCCTTGCTTAGGCCCAGACCACGACGTACCTCGCTGTTGGTTTTGTGCCTTATTCAAACCTCAAACTACTTGTCTGTTCATTAATGCTTCTAAGTACTTTGGCACTCTGTTCAATTATCCAGAAATGGCTTCGGTAAGCCACCCGACTACCGACATTCTGAAAAAATGCAAAGATAAAGACGAGACAGACTGCATAGGTCCAAAGCTGCCGACGACGCTTCTCCTAAGCTAGTCGCCAGTTCGCCATTACTCAGTGAGGCACTTTTGCAGCCCCTGATGCCCACTACTTCAGATTCGCAGGCCTCTACTGATTCCCATTCTCTGAGTCCGGTATGCCGCGAGATGCTTCCTCTACTGTGGAACCTGCGGCTGTCTCTACCTTGGATGGGTCCAGAGCCGCTGTGCAGGCACTGGCTTCTCAGGGTGTAGTCAGTCCTACTGACTTGTATATTAAACCGACGCCATCATCATCTTCAAGGCCTAAGACTCGATCCGTGCCTAGAAAACAGACGCCCAGACCGCATGGTCAGGCCCCTATGCCTAAAAAATAAATAAGAATGGTTGAAGACCTTATTACTCTAATCGGGGAAGCCACCCTTCCCCCTCTGAGACCTAGGACTGATTTTTCTTCATTCTTCTGATCAGGACTCTGATGACCAGGATTTACCCTTATCTACCTATGAGGGTTCTGATGCAGAGGACTCCATTCCCTCCAGAGGATTTCTCTTTTGGTGAAACCTTGCATACTCTTAGGGAGCATTTCCACTGGGAAAGCCAGGATTACTCTGACTCCAAAAAGAGCTTTGGGATTTTTTTACTCCTGCCCCAACACAGGCCTGTAGCTATACCTCCTGTACTGGACATTGTTGATGTCTTCTCAGAATCTAGCTTGGCCCTTGACTCTGTACCTCCTGCTCCCATAAAACCTGATGGGTATTACAGGGTTCCTGACTCTCAAGTTCCTTTTTAAAAATCCTACTGCAGATCCTGAGACCATTTCACAGGGACCCAAGGGCATTAAGGCCACTACTGCCAAAAATCCTACCCCCTATGATAGAGATTCCAGGGCGCTGAATAGATTTGATAAGAAGGTATACACTTCTGCAAGCTTGGCCATTAGGGCCTTAAACTGCCAGGTTCATATGTTAAAGTATCAGCAGCATATTACTGGATTGCTTAAACAGAAAATTATGTTGATTCCTGATTGGGCTGAAAATTTACAGGATTTAATGCATTCTGCTGACCAAGTTAGAAAACATACTTTGCAATGTGGTTTTGATTCATTAGAGGCATCTTGCAGGGCTGCTGTCACTAGGACTGTACTTGGAAGGCATGCTTGGCTTAAGGAGCAATCTTTGCCAGATCATGTTAAGGCTAAATTGCTGGATGCTCCCTTAAACCAAGGCCACCTGTTTGGCAACAAAACAGTAGTAGTACTTAAAAAGATGGAGGAAAAAGCTAAATCTATGCAAACTGTTAAGATTTCCTGCAAGTACAATCTCCCAGATTTAGTAGGCATTGGCCCTCTAAGAAATGGTTCTTTCCTGCCTCTTCCAGGCCTTCTCAGTCCAAACCCAGAACCAGCAGAGCACCCAGGCTGCAGTCCCAAGGGTTTCGCAGGACTAAGCTGTGGGAGGCTCCCACTTCCAAAGCAGGTAGTAGTAAGACTTCCCCTATGGTAAACAGTCTCAATGACTTAACTTTAAACCTTCCAAGCCCTACTCAACTGACTGTTCCTTTAGTAGGGGGCAAGATTACCTGGCAGGTAAAAAATTGGGAACTCATTACCCAGGACAAATGGGTTTTAAATACAGTTTCTCAAGGATACAGATTCCACTTCCACTTCTTACCAACCCCAGACAGTTGGACAAGTCTACCACCAAATCAGTGGGCAGAGGCTCAAAAGGAAGTTGTCTTTCTTTTAAGCATCAGAGCTATTCAACCTGTTCCAGAAGAAGAATGGGGACAAGGTTTCTACTCAAGACTTTTTCTGGTTCCCAGAAAAGACATTTCCTGGCATCCTATCCTGGACATGTCTAGCCTAAACACATATTTGGTAATCCAAAAATTCAGAATGCTAACTCTTCATCAGCTGCTTTATATGCTAGGCAAAGATGCCTGGTTGGCAACACTGGGTTTAAAGGAAGCCTACCTTTGGCTTATCTACTGCGCCCAGGGTATTCACCAAGTGCCTAGCTCCAGTCATTGCTTTTTGCATGCAAAGAAATATTCAAATATACCCATACCTGGACGATTGTCTAATTCAGGCAGAAAGCCAGGACATACTATTGAATCATATGGCATTTGTAAATAAACTGCTAACTTCTCTGGGGTACACCATAAACGAAAAGAAGTCGCATCTTGTACCCTACCATCAAATTGTATTCCTGGGAGCAAGGTTGAATACAACTTCCCAGATGACCTACGTCATGCCAGAGAAAGTTCATTTGACAGCTTACTTCAAACTACTGGCCACAAAGACCACAGCTATCTGCAAGGAAAATACTGCAAGCCTTGGGGTTCATGGCCTCCTGCATTCTACTAATTCCATATGCAAGACTGCATATGAGGAAACTACAATGTAATCTAAAAAGCCTATGGTGTCAACATTCTCAGGATCTCTAATCAATTATTCCTCTCATACCTTGTCTACAGATAGTTATTTATTTATTTCAGTTTGATTACCGGGGAGGTCCACTGGGCATTGGTAGCCTGTTTTCAGTGGAGGCCTTTGGAGAAAAGCTCCAAAACAAGGAATTATTACAGTTCAAATATTTTGATTACAAAGGTAATATCAATGTACATGCAAAGTCATAGGCACTCTGAATTACAAAAATAATTACAATGAACATGCAAAGTCATAGGCACTCAGAATTACAAATATAAGGTAGTTACATAGGGAATATTAATGAACATGCAAAGTCATAGGCACTCTGAATTTCAAAAATAATTACAAAACATTCATAGTCATAGGCAGTCTGAATTACAAATATCAGGTAGTTTCAATTTTGTTTAGGGATAAAGGCAGCCCATGATGAATATTTTACTATGTAGTTCACTAGGTGTAATACATTTAGAAGGGAATAGGAAGAAGAATAGGAGGAGGTCAGTCTGGGGCAAATGGAGTAGGAAGTTTAGGATTTGTAGGCTGAAGAGTGCAGTTGCAGATTCTGTTATGATAGACGTAGGAATGAAGCTGAGTTTTGAAGTTATTTGGGTTGGAACATGTCCTAAGTGACAAGGGCAGGGCATTCCATTTTTTAGCAAGTGTAAAGGATAAGCGACGCTGGCCAGCAGGGTGCTGGGGTTTTGAACTGTGATCAGGTTGTGTTGAGAAGATCTAAGTGGTTTGAGGGAGGTATAAGGGTGCAGAATATTAGAAAGGGCAGGGCATTTAGAGGGGTGTAGAAGTAGTTTGAAGGCTGTGGTGAGTTGGATGAGGTTGAGTTGATTGGGAAGTTCAAGCCAGTTTAGGGAGTGAAGGGAGGAGCAGTGATGAGAAGAGGATTTGACGTTAGTGGCAAATCTAGCGACTTTGTTGTAGCATAGCTCTAGTTTGGTGGTAAGAGAGGATGAAACATTAGTGAGCAGGGGGGGCACCATATAGGAGGGTAGGAAGGAGGAAGGTAGAGGCAAGGGTTGCTCTGGAGTGAGGGGAGAGGAAGTGGTTGTTTCTATAAAGTAGACCTAATTTTATGTGTGTTTTTTTTTGATGTTCAGTTGGATATGGGAATTAAATTTTAGTTGATCGTCGATTGTGACACCAAGAAGTTTGGAGGAATAGGGGAGTTATTGAGGCTGGAGATTTGGAATGACTTTTTGTCAAGAGAGGAAGATCTAGAGGGAGAGAAAAGGAGTATCTTAGTTTTATTGTCATTTAGGGATAGGTGATTTTGTAGCATCCAGTTTTCAGTGGTTGAGAACGCACTTTGGGTTAGGGCTTGGAGGTCTGTTAGGTTTGGGGCGGAGCAGATTAATGTTGAATCGTCAACATATTGTACAATAGTTGTGTTTGGGATGGCCTTGTGGAAGTCATTTATGAAGATATTGAATAGAAGTGGGCTGAGTATGGAACCTTGAGGTACTCAAGTAGGAGTAGGAAGAAAAGTAGAGGTTGCTTGGCCCCATTTTACCGCTTGGGATCTGTTAAAAAGGTAGCTGGAAAACCAGGAAAGGGATTCTGAGCCAAGGTTGAGATTTGATAGGTGACTTAGGAGGTGCGTGTGAGAGATGGTATTGAAAGCTTTTGATAAATCTAGAAGGACAGTAGATACTATATTACTGGAATCACGAGCAGAGTTGACTGAGTGCAAAAAGGAGAGAAGGGCAGTGTTAGTACTGTGTCCTGGGCGGAAGCTGTGCTGGGTATGAGAGAGAAGTTGGTGTTGGGTGAGGAATGGCAGAAGTTATAAATGGAGACATTTTTCTAGGATTTTGGATATAGGGGAGAGAATGGCAATAGGGCGGAAATGTGTGACTGTACAGTTTTTGCCACATTTGTGGAGAGGTGGGATGGCAGTGTACCATAGTTTGGGTACGTAGGATTCAAGTAAAGACCTATTGATTAGGATGCTGATGGGAAGAGCAATAGAGTCAGAAGCAATTTTTAGGAGGGCAGATGGGATGTTATCGGGGGCATTGGAGCAGGGCTTTAGTTTATGAAGGAGTTTCTTTATTTGGTCAGTAGATACTGGTTTTAGTTTGAAAGAGGGTGGGTAAGAACAGTTTGAGGAAGATTGAATAGTGGCAGGAGATAGGTGATTGTTAGGAAATGTTTTAGTTCAGCAATGGAAGAGGTGAAGAAGGAATTAAATAGTGAGGCTATTTCGAGGTCGGTTTTGCTGGTGTCTGGACAAGGGTTGTTTTTAGTGCCAGATGTTCATCGTGTTACCCTGCTGCAGTCATCACACTTGGGTTATCCTGTTGTCATGCGGTCCTGCAGTCGACCGGAATTCCAAAGTCTTGGTCCGTTGTTGCTGTTGTCGCCTTCCCTGACCAGTGCGCCAGGGGGTATATATAATGCAACCGATGCCATTTTCTCCACTCTTTCTTGCCCGAAGCAGAAGCAGTTCGCAGCCGGTCGGCAGACTCCTGAGATTTTGAATTTAATGATAATTTCAGACCGAAGTCTTCTATAAAGCTAAGTACCCTGTTGGGGAAACTTTTCTTGCCTCAGACCGATGTCAGAAAAAGTTAACAATTGTATTTCTTGTGGGAATCAAATACCTCATAAGGATTTTCATTCTTTTTGCATACCTTGCCTAGGCCCAGACCACAACGTCACTTCTTGTCGGTTTTGTGCTAGGTTTAATAAGCGTACTATTAAAAGACGCTTTGATTTCGCACAACACTACTTCGGTAGGAAATTTAACTACACCATGCCATCGGAGCAGCCGACTACAAGCGTGCACAAAAAAACGCAGGGATAAGGACAGACAGCCCAGGCCTAAGCCAGATTCCGAGGCCTCGGCTGATCCGGTCTCCGGTTCTCCAGTCCTCAGTGAGGCTCCGACACAGCCCCTGACAACCGCAGTTCTGGAACCCGAGACCGCTACGGATATTTTGACAATGTACCGGGCCGACGCAGCCTTTTGCTTCAGGCCCTTCCGACGACTTTGCTTCTAAAGACGTCGGTGCTTCAGAAACGCCATCGGTTTCGGACGGCGTTTTCAGACAGACTACTCTTACCATTAAAACGTTCTCTAAGTCAAAGACTCCTCCTAAACCTAAAAGGACTGCACTTCAGTCTGCTGTTCAAGGCCCTATGCCTAAGAAACAGATGCTCAAAATGGCTGAAGATTTGATTTCTTTAATCAGGGGTTCACAGCCCCCTCCTGACCAAAGGCCTAGACAAGAGGAAGATTATGCTTCCTCTGAGCAAATGTCCATTTCTTCAGACTCCTCCGAGGAACAAGATTATTCCTTCTCTCCTTATGAAGATTCTGATGCTGAGGACTCTATTCCCTCAGCTTCTCCTCCTGAAGACTACTCCTTTGGGAAAACTTTACACACTATGAGGGAACCTTTTCACTGGGAAGGCCAGGACTACTCTGATTCAAAGAAAAGGCTCAGAGTTTCTTTTACTACCCCAACACAGACCACTTGCCATCCCACCAGTTTTGGACATTGTGGATGATGTCTATTTAAAATCCAGTTTCAACCCAGACTCTCTACCTCCTGCTCCGGCTAAGCCTGACAGATGCTACAGAGTGCCTGATTCCCACAAATGTCTTTACAAAAGCCCAGTAGCTGACTCAGAGACTATCTCCCAGGGTCCCAAGGGGGCTAAGACTTCTATGGCTAAAAACCCAGTACCTTCTGAGAGGGATTCCAGAGCACTAGACAGGTAGGGGGAAAAAGGTTTACACCTCAGCCACACTAGCTATGAGGGTACTGAATTGTCAATTTCATATGCTTAAGTACCAGCAATTTCTAATCTCTCAGTTAAAGCAAAGAATTACCTCTCTCCCTCAACAAGCTGATTTGAAAGAAGTGCAGGATCTGTTGCATGCCACTGAGCAGGTGGGCAAACATACCTTACAATGTGGGTTTGATTCTTTGGAGGCCTCCTGCAGAGCAGCTGTCAC
Organism: Protopterus annectens; assembly: GCF_019279795.1. NCBI lineage: Eukaryota > Metazoa > Chordata > Ceratodontiformes > Protopteridae > Protopterus > Protopterus annectens. The sequence goes on from NC_056727.1 coordinate 933,949,159, forward strand.
TGGGTCTGTTATACGTAGGCATGCTTGGTTAAAGGAACAAACTCTGCCTGATCATGTTAAAGCAAAACTACTAGATGCTCCCTTACAGCAGGATGTTCTTTTTGGAGTTAAAGCAGAAGAAGTTTTAAAGAAAATGGAAGATAAGGCAAAATCTATGCAAACAGTCAATGATTTCTTACAAGTACAACCCCCTCGCTTCAGCAGAAACTGGCCAACAAAAAATTGGTCCTTTCCAGCCACTGACAGACCACAGAGGGGGGAAATACAGATGCCCAAGGGGCAGAGGACAACCACAAGCCCAGTATAAACCTCGCCAATGGGGCACTACAACACAGAAGGGAGGAGAAGACCGGTCTCAATCCACCAGAAGGCAAACTCAATGACTTGCACCTCATCTGGCCAAGCAATACTCTTTTGGCAGCCCCCTTGGGGGGGGGCTCGCACTTTTTGCAGACAACTGGCACATTGTCACAAAGGACAAATGGGTCCTAGACATAATTTCACGAGGATACAGATTTCACTTTCGCACCTTGCCAATGAAAAGAGGAATGCCAAACCTGCCCCAAAATCAATGGGCAGAGGCACAAAAGCAAATTACAGCTCTCATGGACATGAGAGCCATTCAACTGGTACCTACTCGAGGGCAAGGATTTTACTCAAGACTCTTTCTAGTGCCCATAAAGGACAATGCCTGGAGACCAATACTGGACCTTTCAATTCTAAACACTTACAAGTACCCAAATTCAAGATGCTAACACTACAGCAGCTACTTCTCATGTTGGGCAAGGAAGCATGGCTAGTAACGTTGGACCTCAAGGAGGCATACCTGCATGTCCCTATCAGACAAAGTTGCAGAAGATACCTCCGATTCATTGCAGGTTCAACCCATTACCAATTCTCTGCACTGCCCTTTGGCTTATCTACTGCGCTCAGAGTTTTCACAAAATGCCTGGCACCAGTAATTGCATAGTGCAGACAGAGGAATTCAAATATATCCATACCTGGACGACTGCCTCATCCAAGCAGAAAGCAAAGACATTCTCATACATCATCTGGCCTTTGTAAAGCATCTACTAAACTGCCTGGGGTACACAGTAAATGAAAAGAAGTCAAAACTAGTACCCTCATAGAAAATGACATTCCTGGGTGCCAGCTTGAATATAATGGCCCAGAAGGCTTATCTTACGCCAGACAAGCAACTACAACTAACTCAATATTTCAAGACAATGGCAACTAAGTCCCAATTAACTGCAAGAAAAATTCTGCAGGCTTTGGGCTTCATGGCATCTTGCGTTCTAATACCATTTGCAGAGCTGTATATGAGGAAATTACAGTGATACCTAAAAAGCGTACGGTCTCAACACAGCCACAGCTTGGACACAATGATATATCTCATTCCCTGCCTACAACAGGAATTTCTATGGTGGTCACAGGCATGTCACCTCAACAAGGGTCAGCCTTTCACCTTGCCCCCAGCCAGGCAAACTATCACAACAGATGCTTCAGACTACGCCTGGGGGGCACACATGGCAGGACAATGCATTCAAGGCCTATGGACTGCAGATCAGAGAAATCTGCACATAAATCAAAAAGAGATGCCAGCTGTACAGAAAGCTCTGACAGCCTTCAAGGATCTATTACATCCAGGACAACTTGCAATAAAGACGGACAACACCACAGTTATGTGGTACATAAACAAACAAGGGGTACGCATTCCTACCCTCTATGCAGGCAAGCAATGATCTTATGGAACACAGCTCTGGCTTACCAAGTCCAGTTACAAGCTCAATTCCTGCCAGGACAGAGGAACACATTGGCAGACTATCTCAGCAGAAACATCAAAGATCCCCACGAGTGGAAACTAGACCCACAGATATTTGAAATGATAACTCAAAAATGGGGTCTTCCAAACATAGACCTGTTTGCCAGTCCTCAAAACTACCAACTGACAAAATTTTGTACAAGGACATTTCACCATCAAGCTTGGAAGGTGGACTTTCTCTCTTTCAGTTGGAAAAACCTGACAGCATATGCCTTTCCTCCACTACCTCTCCTCACAAAGGTTCTCTTGAAGGTCAAAAAGGAGAGACCACGACTGATTCTCATAGCCCCAGACTGGCCACGCCAACACTGGTACCCGCTATTGAAAAATGTTCCCCCTTCTGTTCCCCCCAAGGGTTCATGGCAGCATTAGATATAAAAGATGCTTATCTCCACATCCCAATAAAACCACCTTACAGGAAATACCTGAGGTTCTTGGTGTGTTCTCACTTGCAATTCTGTGTTTTTCCTTTTGAACTTTCCACTAGTCTTCACAAAATGCTTGGCCCCAGTGATTGCTTATTACAGGGCAAGGGGAAAACAAATAATCCCTTACCTGCCCGACATGTTGATCCAGGCTGCCAGCCAAGAGACCCTCCAGCTGCATATCCACACTGTAGTGACCCTTCTACAGTCACTGGGATTTCATCTAAACTTACTCAAATTGCATCTGCAGCCAACCCAAGACATTTTCTTCCTTCGGTGTAGAATACGCTCAGACCTCATGGAAGCATACCTACCTCTCCTCAAAGTGAACTCCTTGACAGAACATCATCTTCGGGTCCTTCACTCCACAGAGTTGATAGCAAGACAGTACCTCAGATTGTTGGGCTACATGGCAGCCACCATCCCCTTGCTACCTTTAGCAAGACTGCATATGAGAAAGTTACAATGGTATCTTCAGTCAGTCTAGACACAACATTCTCATCCTCTGGAGCACAGGGTGCCACTTCTCCCTTGCCTGACAAAGAAAATACAGTGGTGGTGGCACAGGTGAACTAACCACCTCAGCCCACACAAGTCATGCACACAGACACCTCAGACTTGGGCTGGGAAGTAACTGGACCATCGAAGGGTGCAGGGCCTATGGCCAACACCCCACAAGTTGACACACATCAGTGCTTGAGAGATGAGCAATTCTTCTATCCCTCCGGGCGTTTCTAGCTTTCCTCGAGTAGGGACTTCTGATGTACACAGACAGCACCACTGTGCTGTGGTGTCTCAACAAACTGGGAGGGACCCAGTCTTGTGTTCTCTGCAGTCTTGCTCTTCTGGTATGGGAATTTTCCACCTCACAGGGAATCGTTCTACAGGTGGCCTACATTTCCTCTCTCCATAACTCTCAGGCAGATTACTTAAGCAGAACCATCACAGGCAACCACATATGGATGCTTCACAGCAATGTCTTCTTGGTTCTGGTCCACAGGTGGGGTACATCTCAAATAGACCTGTTTGCCTCCTCCATCAACAGGCAATGTCCTGTCTTTTGCATCGGAACCCCAGACACTGGTAACATATGCCTTCTCAATCCCCGCCGCTCTTTCAGAAAGTCTTACTGAAAGTACAGCAGGACACTCCAAAAATCTTGTTAGCGACTCCCTACTGGCCCAGACAAGGGCAATCACCACAAGTTACCCCCCCCCCCCCCCCCCAGAGTGAACTTTCTCCCACAGCACAAGGAGTCACTGATTCACCCACAGTGGGAGCTTCTAAACCTCACCCTGTGGCTGATAAGATTCTGATCCCTTCCAACACCTTTACAGTGAGGATGTGCTCAATGTCCTGCAGGAGGCCAGGAAACCAAATACAAGAAAGTCCTACCTTTCTAAGTGGAAAAGATTAATTTTTGGTGTCACAAAAGACAAAGCTGCGCCCACTTTCTAGAGAACCCCCTATAGTCCTGTCTTACCTGTGTGAGTTACTGCAGACTGGCTTGGACTTCTCATCTGTCAAAGCTCATCTGTCTTCAATTTCTGCATGTCTTCCTCTAGACCCCCCCCCCCCTTTAGCATCTACGCTTCCTTCTAAGCTTTTCCTTAAAATGGTAATCCACATTAGTCCTTCCAGGAAACCATGCCCTCCTCATTGGGATCTTAATTACATGCTGGAAAAGCTTACACTCCCTCCCTTTGAGCCAGCAGATAAAGCCTGTCTAAAGCACTGCACATGAAAAACTGTACTGCTAGTAGCCCTGACCTCAGCCAGAAGAGTATCAGAACTACAAGCCCCTATGGCTATTCCTCCTCTTCTACACTGATAGAGTTTCCTTTAGAACTAGCCCATCCTCCATACCCAAGGTGGTGAATGGACCTGTCCCTTAACTAGGCCATACACTTACCTGTCTTCTTCCCCAACCCACAGGGGAAGTGAGAGGGTACTGCACTCCCTGAACATGCATCAACAAATCAGATTTTACCTGCATAAAGCAAAGTCCATCAGACAGGTGTGTCAACTCTTTATATCCAGTGTCCAAGCAGAACATATCTACTATCTCTCCAAAGCCATCACTTTTTGCTACCAGTTCCATGGTAAACCCCTGCAAGGTGTAGTTGAAGCACATTCCACCAGAGCCATGGCTTCTTCGGGAGCCTTCTTTAAGCGCCTGGATACCTCCACTATTCTGGAGGCAGCTACTTGGTCTTCTGTTCACACCTTCACCAAACACTACAAACTTGATTACATCTCTGGAAACAGGGCAGGGTTTGCCAGGGCAATCATTCATGGATTTCTGGAGTCTGCCTCTAGACCCCCTATTCCCCCATCACCATGAGCTTTGGCACTCAATTATATGCAGAATACTGCAACATGAGAATAGAAAGACACAGAAATGTTGTGTAAAATCTACCATAACCATAGATGTCCTCCTCCTTCATGTTGCAATATTCCTTCCCACCCACCTTACCCCCCTGTTAGGTTACATTTCCCTATCTGGGTGGCACTGGACTGGCATTGCCCTTATTAGGACTGGCTCTGACTGGGGCTTTTAATTCTGAGGACTAGTGCGTGCTGATGTCACATATGGCCATGTTCCCTCAGGCACTTCAGACGCCACATGCAACTCAGAGGGACTGAAAACTTTTGTGTACTGGCTATGTACTTACGAGACGAGGAGTAAACCCATAAGCATATGCAGAATACTCATGTCTAATAGCTGTGTTGTTTCTGCCCTGCATTCCTGTCATCTTGGAAGCCATAGTTAGTGTGTTGGTAGCACAGCCTCCTTACAGGTAAGCACCCTGTTTATCATTCTCTGTTCTTGTCAGTTTCAGTGTATTGTAGATATAACCCTCTCTTCAAGTAAAGACCAAAAGCTGGGAATCTGAGTGACACATTTACCTTAATTTGTAACATGAGTGTGAAATTTTAAAAAAGACCTCATGAAATAAGGCACAATGTGAATGTATCATTCTATTATGCACACTGTAGAAGATCTTTTAGATGAACTTGTGTAGCAATTCTGATATCTTTTTTTATCCCCTACCTGTTTTCTCTTTTTAGGAAGCAATCCTAACAAGTATGGATATTGTACGGGATGGATTTGGGTTCATGCTAGCATTTGCTGATTTGGTTTGGGTTCCGTTCACTTACAGCCTACAAGCATTTTATTTAGTGAAGCATCCTAGTGAATTGTCCTGGCCAGTGGCTTCTGCTATATTTGGACTGAACAGTAAGTTGATTATAAAAATCTGCTTTCCTGGCACTGTGGTTATATCCAACAATATTTAACTACTTTTTTATATAGATATTTTATGGAAACATTTACATACTGTACTTGGCTGCCAACTCATTAACTACAACGTAATGAACAATCTTGTCGAACTGCTTCTCTAATTCTGTTTTTATATATATATATATATATATATATATATATATATATATATATATATATATATATATATATATATATATATATATATATACACACACACACACACACATATACAGCAGGTATGACTGATGTCACTATAAATACCCATGTGAGTTTTGTTTCATTGTAGTATCTTGAGACCATCCTTGTCTCTCAAACTATTTCTGCTGGCCACCTGGCATCTGATTGTAGGACTTGTGTTCCATGTTGGGCTGTGGATTGTTATGTGGAGGCCAGATACATGAAGAAGCTATGTCTTTTCTTTTATTCCTACTTAAGTTGCACTGTTTCTCACAGGGGTCCATCTGCTTTATTATCTCTTTTAGAATCTGCATTTGTAAGTGTTGTGGAAAGGAGGAACATTACCTTTCCCACCTCAATTTCCCACTCTATCTTGGATATATGCTGACCTGCTAGTATTTTACACTCCCATTGCTTTTGGGGAGGGGTCATGAGTCGCCTCACAGTAAAACGCTATCCGGTTTGATTCTCAGCTAGAGCGTCTTCTGCGTGGAGACATGCGTGGATGGGCGTACCTTCGTTGAAGGTTGTGCGTCAGGGCTGGTAACTCTGCACGTAAAAATCAACTACCAATAATTAGCGGACCGGAGTTCCGCTGTGGCGACCCCTAACCGGGAAAAGCCGAAAGACACAAAGTGTTCTATTTGAATAATTTCCAGTTCTGATTTATTTCCCATTGGTAAATTGTTTTTTATATCTAAGCTACCCAGATGGCAGCTCAAATGAAGGTTGCATTCCACGAATTTGGATGTCCACCAAGGTCTAACAAGAAAGCATATTTTTGTGTATGTTCTCCCGTGAAAGATGCATTATTGTAGGTTGTGAAATCTTGGTAATTTAATAGAGTAGTTCTTTTAGAAACAGTTGGGGGGTGTCTCTGAACTTTGTTGCCTTAATTTGTTGGACGAATTCCATCTGTACTTGACAAGAAACATCATATTGAGAGGCTGGTCCTTTTTGTTGACTGTCATATAGGAAGTGCTACTTTAATGACTATTCATAGGATGAATGTTGCTAAAAAAAAATTCATGAAGGTCCATCCATTAATGGATACAGGATGAGCCTTCTAAGTCTCATTAAGCCTGCTAGGCAACTTGTTGCTTGAAGTGTTGATGAGACTAGCATAATTGGCACTTTCAACTGTGAAGTTAAGTACCAAAACCATCCACAACTGGACAATAATCTAAGAACTATATAAAACCACGGTTGCGAAATATCCTTGGAACCACAATGACAAAAGACCAATGATGTCTTATTCTTATGTTCAAACATTTTTTTATTCCACGATAAGTAGCATAAAATCTCTGAGAGATTTTATGCTATTTATTGTGGAATAAAAAAATGTTTGGTGAACATAAGAATAAGTCATCATTGGTCTTTTGTCATTGTGGTTCCAAGAATAGTCTGAGAACTGTTTCCTGTTGATGGTAACATTTAAAAACTATGGCCCAGCCTCTATCTTGATGGTACTTCACTTCACCTTCATGGATACTTGTATGAAGGCAGCCAGCTTCCTAGCAGATACAGTACTGTATCTGCTTCCTAGCAGATGCAGTACTGTATCTGCTTCCTAGCAGATACAGTACTGTATCAGCTTCCTAGCAGATACAGTACTGTATCAGCTTCCTAGCAGATACAGTACTGTATCAGCTTCCTAGCAGATACAGTACTGTATCAGCTTCCTAGCAGATACAGTACTGTATCAGCTTCCTAGCAGATACAGTACTGTATCAGCTTCCTAGCAGATACAGTACAGTGACAGGCTTTGGTGCCTGAAGCCCTTGACACTAGCAGCAACAGCACTAGATGTCTGAAGCCCTCGATGCTACCAGCAGCAAATTATTGGCCAGGCAGTTTAGTGCTGAAAGAGGCTAATTTGGTTATGTTCTTTGGGTTAGGTGGTAAAACATTCCAAACAGCATGCTAAAATGTAGCCCAAAGGAAGCCCTAGTTTCCAAGGTTTAAGGACATAGCACTGTACTCTAGAAAATTAATTTCGTATTGCTTGCAAAAGGTCGGCAGTAACCCACAACTTGGTACCTTAAACCCATTGTAACAAGGAAAAGTGGTAATGTTTAATAGAAAGACAGTTTACCTTACTAAAAGTGTTAGTGGTTTTCTGTAGAAGTAGAAAGCTAACTGAAATAAACCTAATTAAAAGGCAGATTGGAACAGAAGGATATTTATTAATTTGGAGCTTTCACAGGAAGATAATTTTCTGATTCAAAAGATGATATGAAATTTGCTAACAGATCTTGCCTCTGATATTTGAGGCCAAGTAAGCTTGCAGCCAGTTTTAACTGTCTTGGGACTTTGTGAATGGGGATTAAAGGACATTGAGGGATTTAACCACAGATGTAACTATCTTAATCCTTACAGGATTTTGTAGTTGAAGTTGTGAAGCATTAAGCAAGTTGTTTGATGGTCCTGAAAAGCATTGCTTGCATTTTGCTGGTATTGAGTGTTAAAAAATCCAGCTGCAGTTCCTTCTATACAAGAGCATCTGTTTCCTAGCCTTAGGATTTCAAGAACAGAGTCCCTTGTAAACCATGCACCTCTAAAAGGATGTTATTGATAAAGTAGAGAGAGGTGACTGAAACTGAGCCCTAAGGTTATACGGATGACATAGCAGGTTCTGAAACTGTGGGTTCAACCTTAACTAAGAAAGAATGTTAAGATATGGAAGGGAAACCCCTAGTGTAGCAAGTGTGTACATGGAAGGGAAACCCCTAGTGTAGCAAGTGTGTACATGAGAAAGAGGTCGGCAAAGTCTCCCATGGGCTAATCAAGAAGGTGTCATCTAAAACTGACTAGCCCCAGGAGTCTTCAGCCGAACAACAGAAGTTGAACCAAAAAAAAAAGAGTGGCTGACTTACGGCAAAATCCTTGTTGTTCACAGGTCCTCTCCAGTAAAGGTCATGCTATATCCCTTCCATGTCAGTACTGTAGATAACCCCACACAGTAGATGGCTGAGATCCATGCTCTCTGTAGCCCCACCCCCCAATCTTTGCAGTAATTATATTCAAGAAGTTGTTCATCAAGGTGCATCCAAGGTACATTTTATTTTATTATTCGGAAGAAAATCTATTTCTTATTTCTAAGTCTAGCTTTAACTTAGGTTTTTATTTGGTGCATGTCATCTGCTTCTGGGCAGATGACTGGAAATCTGCAGAAGGGCTGTTCTCGGCAGGCCACTTTTAGTAGTGTGCCCTGGGCTTCTAGCCACCTGATTTTCAACTGAGCAACAGTGCTTGCCTGAAACCATCCTGCTCCTGTGATGATGTCCTTCAAGGATGCATCTGCAGTCCTTACAAATGGGTTGTCCTGTCGTCAGGCAGCCCTTCGGTCGGCCGGATTCCAAAGTCTGGGTCCGGCTTCGGCTGGTGTCGCACTTCACCCGACGTCATCGCTGCAGTTTTTCGGGTATAAAGGCATCAGCCGACGCCATTTTCCTCAGTCTTTCTTGCCGCGCGGCGCCCGAAGCAGAAGCTGTTCGCAAGTGCCGGTCGGTCAGATCCAGAGATTACTACTACCGAATACTACTTCGAAGACTTCTAAAAAGCTAAGTACCCCGTTGGGGACTCTTTCTTGCCTCAGCCGATGTCAGAGAAAGTGAATAACTGTTCATCTTGTGGGAAACAAATACCTCATAAAGATTTCCACTCCTACTGCATACATTGTTTAGGCCCAGACCACGACGTAGCAGCTTGTCTAGCCTGTGCTTCTTTTATCCGACGGACGCTTAGACGCCGGTCGGAGTTTGCTGAACAGATTTTCTGCTCTGATTTTGCCTATATTATGCCGTTGGATCCTCCGACAACGCAAATTACCAAAAAACGCAAAGAAAAGGACCGACACTCACGGTCCGCGGTTTTGGCCGAAACCGCGATTAAGCAAACCGCAAGTGTCTCTGTTTCTGCCGAAACCGAGCAAGCGGTTCTTCAGCCGAAACCATGCCTTCTACCGAGGCCTCCTCTAACCTGGTAGAATCGGCTTCTGAAATCCAACCTTCTGCTGCGGTTTCTCAGGAATTATCAGACACTATTCCCCTGGATATTTCAACCCCTGCACGTGGAGCTGCTAGGCCTCCAGCAGCCATGTCTATTAAGGCCTTTGCCAGGGCTAAAGCAGCCAAAGCTTCAAAAACGGTGCCTGCCAAACCCCCCTCACACAGGCCCAGCACCAGCTCCCATATGCTTTCTTTGGCTGAGGATCTAATTTCTTTAATTCGTGGATCCCAGCCTCATCCAGACAGGACCTCTCCCACCTCCAGAAAAGAGGCCTAGAGCAGAGCCCCTGAGCCAGTATCCACAGATGATTCCTCTGATGACTCAGAACATACAGACACTCCTGAGGCTCCTTATTCCCCTTACGAAGACTCTGATGCTGAAGAGTCCATTCCTTCAGCCTCTCCACCTGAGGAATTTTCCTTTGGGGAAACCTTGCATGCTATGAGGGAACAATTTCAGTGGCAGGGCCAAGATTTCTCAGACTCCAGAAAAAGGCTTAGAACCTTTCTACATTTGCCACAACATAGGCCTTTAGCTATACCTCCAGTTCTTTCTGTTGTAGATGATGCATTTAATGATGCTTGCACTGCTCCTGATTCATTACCTGCTCAGATTCATTACTCCTGCTAAGCCCGATAGTTCTACAGGGTCCCGGACACTCATCACCATTTATACAAGGCTCCTTTTGCAGATCCAGAGACCATCTCTCAGGGCCCTAAAGCTGTAGCAGCTACTTCTACTAAAAACCCCCTCCCCTCTGAAAGGGAATCCAGGTCCTTAGAGAGATGGGGTAAAAAAGTTTACACCTCTGCTACTTTGTCAGCTAGGGCTTTGAACTGCCAATTTCATATGATTCAATATCAAGAGTTTATGCTTGACCAGTTAACTAAAAAGCTGTCCTCTGAAGAATCTTTAGATAAAAAATATGTTCAGGAAATGGTACATAACATACAGCAGGTTAGTAACCATTCTTTAAAATGTGGCTATGATGCACTGGAGGCTTCCTTTAGATCAGCCATGACTGGCACAGTTATCAGGAGACATGCATGGTTGAATGAACAGGCATTACCAGACCATGTCAAATCAAAGCTTTTGGATACACCCATGGACAAGGTCAATTTATTTGGTTCCCCTGCACAGCAGGTACTAAAAAAGATGGAAGAGAAGGCGAAATCTGTACAAACAGTGAAAGATTTCTTACAGGTTCAACCTCCAAGGTTTAGCAGGAACTGGCCCTCCAAGAATTTGTCCTTTCCGGACTCCTCTAAGACACAGAGAGGCAGGAATAGGCGTTCTAGAGGCAGAAACCAATCCAGGGGTGCCTACAGGGGACGCCAGTGGCAAGGTAACAACCAGCGAGGCACAGACGCAGCCACCACCACTACAACAACTCAATCACAGTGACTTGGCAGTGGCACCGCCTACCAGGGAACAACTAGAAGCACCCTTAGGTGGAAAGCTAACCTTATTTTCAAAGAACTGGCATTGCATCACAAGGGAAAAATGGATTTTGCAAACTATAGACCAAGGTTACAGGTTCCATTTCCATACTCTACCAGGAAAGAGAGGAATGCCAAACCTACCACCTACTCAAAGGGCAGAAGCTCTAAAGCAAATATCTCAACTATTAAGAATGAGAGCTGTGGAAAAGGTACCATCTATGGAGCAAGGAAAGGGATTTTACTCCAGACTCTTCCTGGTACCAAGAAAAGAAAACAAATGGAGACCTATTCTAGACCTGTCCGCTTTAAACACATTCCTCATTGTTCCAAAATTCAAAATGCTGACCCTACAGCAGCTTCTTCCCATGCTGGGCAAGGAGTCTTGGCTGGTAACTCTAGATCTCAAGGAGGCATACCTGCACGTCCCCATCGACCAATTTGCAGAAGATACCTCAGATTTCTTGCAGGATCAGAGCATTATCAATTTTCAGCATTGCCCTTTGGCTTATCTACTGCGCCCAGAGTGTTCACGAAATGCCTGGCATCAGTAATTGCTCATTGCAGACTTCAGGGGATCCAAATTTATCCCTACCTGGACGACTGCCTGATACAAGCGGACAACAAAAGCAAGCTAACAGAAGACTTACAAAGAGTCATTTACCTGCTGCAAGCCCTGGGATATACAGTCAATATAAAAAAGTCAAGGCTGATTCCATCCCAAAGAATAACCTTTCTGGGTGCAGAGCTGGACACATCAAAACAAATGGCATTCCTAACTGCAGAAAAGAAAGAGCAACTACCTCTCTACTTGGCATTAACAAAGCAGAACCATCTAACTGCAAGAAAAGTACTACAAGCCCTAGGCTTCATGGCATCCTGCATAATTCTGGTCCCTCATGCCAGACTGCATATGAGAAAGCTACAGTGGTACCTGAAGAATTTGTGGTCTCAACACAAGCACAGCCTAGAAACCAAAATTCCAATAATCCCATGCCTAAAGCAAGAGTTCCTATGGTGGGCTCAGGCCTGTCAATCAACCACAGGATTGCCCTTCTGCAACAGTCAACCAAGCCAAACCATCACGACAGATGCCTCAGACCTCGGTTGGGGGGCACACATGCTGGGCAAGTGCATACAAGGCTTATGGACTCAAGACCAGCTGCGCCTGCACATAAATCTAAAGGAAATGCTGGCAGTAAAATTGTCAATCCAGTCATTCAGACCATTTCTCCAAGAAGGTCAGTTGATGATAAGGACAGACAACACCACAGTTATGTGGTACATCAACAAACAGGGAGGCACACATTCATATCCTCTATGCCAGCTGGCACTGGACCTATGGGATGTGGCTCTGAGCTACAACATTCAGTTACAAGCAATTTTTGTTCCGGGAAAAGAAAACATTCTAGCAGACATATTAAGCAGAACTACCACATGCCCACGAATGGATGCTGCATCCAGACATCTTCAAAGCCATCACAAGAGAATGGGGATTACCACAAATACACTTGTTTGCATCCCCACTCAATCACCAGCTAAAGAAATTCTGCAGAAGGACGTACCACCCACTTGCTTGGAAGGTGGACTCCCTATCTTTCAGTTGGAAAAATCTGACAGCATACGCATTCCCACCACTTCCTTTGATGCACAAGGTGCTTCTGAAGATCAAAGAGGACCGTCCAAGGATCATTCTGATAGCTCCAGACTGGCCAAGACAACATTGGTACCCATTGCTGATGAGCATGTCTCGGGAACAAATATGGACACTACCCCTGATCCCATTACTGTTAACACAGAACAACTACAACATCCTGCATCCAAACCTGAAAACTCTGCAGCTGACTGCCTGGAACATTACATAAGAGCAATTAACCCAAATTTATCCCAAAGGGTTAAAGACATAATCCTGGAGGCTCAGACCTTCAACAAGAAAGAATTATGCAGCAAAATGGAAAAGATATCTCATTTGGAGTACTGCAAAGGGAAAAGATGTGACACTGGTAAACATAGCCAACATCCTGGAGTACTTGGCAGAGCTCTTCCATACAGGCCTGTCCTATTCTTCCATCAAGATACATGCATCAGCTATTTCAGCAGAATACAGCTTGGATCCTCCTGTCTTCTCTCATCCTCTGCTCAGACAGTTTCTGAGAGGAATTAAAAATGTAAAACCTCCCAGGAAACCACCATTGCCAGCATGGGACTTTAACTTTGTGCTAGAAAAATTGACACTTCCTCCTTTCGAACCAGCAGCAACAGCAGAATTACAATACTTATCCTGGAAGACTGCTTTCCTGCTGGCAATAACTTCAGCAAGAAGGGTCTCTGAACTACAGGCATTAATGGCAGTGCAACCCTTCCTGATCTTCCATCAAGATAGTGTCCATGAGAACAAATCCTACATTTATGCCTAAGGTGGTATCCAGAGTGTCATGAAATCAGGCTATCCACCTACCTACATTCTTCCCCAACCCACAGAACAGGGGAGAAAGACTCTTGCATACCTTGGATGTACATAGACAATTACGCTACTACCTGGACAGGACCAAGTCCAATAGAAAAACTGACCAGCTTCTGGTAGCATATGCAATAGGAAAGGAAGGAAAACCAATTTCAAAACAGACAATCTCCAAATGGATAGGAAATTGCATTAGATTTTGTTACTCCTACCATGGAAAGAAAACTCCAGAGAACATCAGGCCTCACTCCACAAGGGCTACAGCCACTACCACAGCTTTCTTACGAGGAGTGGCTACCAAGGACATTATAGAGGCTGCTACTTGGACCTCCGTGCATACATTTGCCAAGCATTACAATTTACCTTTATACTCTAGATCCCGAGCAGGTTTTGCCACTGCTGTTTTGCAAGGGATCCTAGCTACACCATAATCTCTACTCTTTTCCTCCTCCCATAGTTTAGCTATGGTATTCTACCCATTTGTAAGGACTGCAGATGCATCCTTGAAGGACATAGTACAGTTTTGTACCTACCATAAATGTAGATGTCCGATAGGAATGCATCTGCAGTCAGGATTACCCACCCACCTTCTCCTCTGAGGTACTCCTAGGGTATTTGCCATCCTTCAGCTAGCTTGGGGGGGATCTATTATGGTGTATTTGTTTGTATATATGTACATACATGCTTATTTTATGTGTTTGCTCTCTACTATTTGGAAACATTGGCATTTATCCAAATTTAGCCATCCAAGAGGGCACCTGGCATCTGGGGCAAGAAACACTGAGGAAAATGGCGTCGGCTGATGCCTTTATACACGAAAAACTGCAGCAATGACGTCGGGTGAAGTGCGACACCAGTTGAAGCCGGACCCAGACTTTGAAATCCGGCCGACCGAAGGGCTGCCTGACGACAGGACAACCCATTTGTAAGGACTGCAGATGCATTCCTATCGGACATCTACATTTATGGTAGGTACAAAACTGTACTTTCTTCGTGTTTCACTGTTGCAGTCATCACATTTGTTTTATGCGCCTGCAGGTAGCCCTCAGCCGGCCTGAATACCAGAGTCTTGGGATTTCTAGTCATATGCTGTCGCTTCTTCCATGAAGTCAGGTCGTCAGGGATGTAAAACATGCAGCCGATGCCATTACATCAATCTTTCTTGCAGCGCTGTGCCTGAAGCAGAAGCAGTTCGCAAGTGCCGGTCGGCTGCCTCCTGAAATTTTCGTTTTTCAAGTTTCAGACCTAAAGTCTTCTAAAAGATAACTAACCCGTTAGGGATCCTTTTTTCTTGCTCTAACCAATGTCAGAAAAAATTTATAATTGTCTTGTCTGTGCAAAGCACATATCTCACAGAGATTCATTCTTACTGTGTCACCTGTTTAGGCCCAGACCACGACTTCCCTCTGTCGATTTTGTGCCTTGTTCAACGCCCGAACTATTAGTCTGGCAATTTTTGTCGATAAATTCTTTTGCTGTCTATCTCTGTACTCTGAAATGGCTTCGATAAGCCATTTGACTACCGATCTTCTGAAAAAAACGTAAGGATAAAGACAGACCGCATAGGTCCAAAGCTGCTGACGACGCTTCCGTTAAGCTAGTCAGCAGTCCGCCGGTACTCTGGCGCTTTTGCAGCCCCTGATACCTGCTTCTACAGATTCGCAGGCCTCTACGGAGACCCTTTGAGTCCGGTATGCCGCAAGATACTTCGACTATGGAACCTGCGGATGTCTCTACCTTGGATGGGTCCGGAGCTGCTGTGCAGCCACCAGCTTCTGAGGGTGTATTCAGGCCTTCCAATTTTCATATTAAACAGACGACTTCATTTCAACCAAAAATACTGAATTTCTCAGGCCCCCACATGCCACAAAAACAAATGCTTAGAATGGTTGATGACCTCATTACTTTAATTGGGGGAAATCTTCCTTTCCCCTCAAAAAAGACCAAGAACTGATTTTCCTTCCGATTCTTCTGATCAGGAATCTGTTAACTCCTTCTGATTACCAGGACATACCCTTATCTACCTATGAGGATTCTGATGCAGAGGATTCCATTCCCTCTGCTTCCCCTCCAGAAGATTTTTCCTTTGGTGAAACCCTGCACACCCTGAGAGAGCGAGACTCAGGGGAATTTTTAAGTTTGCCTCAGCACAGGCCTCTACCTATCCCTCCTGTTTTGGAAATTGTAGTAGTCTTCCTGGAATACAGCCTTACCCCTGATACTTTTCCTCCTTCTCCCAGGAAACCTGACTGGTACTATAGAGTCTCCGACTTGCACAAACTCCTTTTTAAGAATCCTACTGCGGATCCAGAGACCATTTCCCAGGGACTTTAAGGCATTAAAGCTACAACTGCCAAAAAATCCTACCCCTTTGGACAAGGATTCTAGGGTTTTAGACAGATTGGGTAAAAAGGTATACTCCTTTGCTACTCTTGCCATTAGTGCTTTAAATTGCCAGTTTCATATGTTAAAGTATCAGCAGCATATTATGGAGCTAATTAAACAAAACATGTTGTTGATTCCTGACTGTGCAGAACACACAGATTTACAAGAGTTAATGCATTCTGCTAACCAAGTTGGTAAACATACTTTGCAATGTGGGTTTTGATGCCTTGGAAGCATCTTGCAGGGCTGCTGTCAATGGGTCTGTTCTTAGAAGGCATGCTTGGCTTAAGGAACAGAACTTGCCAGATCATGTTAAAGCAAAATTACTAGATGCACCATTAAATCAAGAGCGCCTATTTGGCAATAAATCAGAAGTCCTCAAAAGGATGGAGGAGAAAGCTTAATCTATGCAAACTGTAGATTTCTTACAAGTATAGCCACCTAGATTCAGTAGGCATTGGCCTTCAAAAAACTGGTCTTTTCCAGTCCCTTCCAGGCTTGCCCAGGGGCAGCAGACCACCAAGACTTCAGTCTCAGGTTATGCACAGATCGAAGCAATGGAGTGCTCCCACGTCCAAAACGGGGGGTAGTAAGCTGCCATCCTGTGGTAAAATTGCACAATGACTTATCCTTAACTTCTCCAAGCCTTGCCCAAGTTACTTGCACCTTTAGGAGGGAAACTTGCCCTGCATGCCAAAAACTGGGAATACATTACACAAGACAGATGTTTCTTAAACATGGTCTCCCAGAGATGCAGATTCCACTTCCACTCATTCCTAACCCTAAGCGGATGGCCAGACCTCCCCCCAAACCAGTGGGCAGAGGCAGTGAAGCAAGTACTTCTCTCATCCTCTGGCAAAACAGTTCCTAAGAGGAGCAAAAATTTAAGATCCCCCAGGAGAGCCCCCACTCCTGCCTGAGACCTTAACTTTGTATTGGAAAAGCTCACGCTTCCGCCCTTTGAACCTGCTGCTACAGCAGAGTTAACGTTCCTCTTACGGAAAACAGCTTTTACTTCTAGCCATCACTTCAGCAACAAGTGTCTCTGAACTGCAGGCCCTTAAGGCAGTGGAAACCCTTCATTATCTTCCATGCAGACAGGGCTTCCTTCATGACTAAAACCATCTTTTATGCCCAAGGTGGTGTCTAGTGTGGTTTTAAACCAGTCCATTAATTTACCAACTTTTTTCCCTAATCCTCAGAATAAAGGGGAAAGGATTCTGCATTCATTGGACGTGCAGTTTTGGATGTCCTTCAAGAATGCAACTGCAGTCCTTACATATGGGTTGTCCTGCCTCAGGCAGCCCTCGGTCGGCCGGATTCCAAAGTCTGGGTCCGGCGTCGGCTGATGTCGCCTCCTCCCCGTCAGAGCGGCTGGGGTATAAAAGCATCAGCCGACGCCATCTTCCTCAGTCTTTCTTGCCGCGCGGTGCCCGAAGCAGAAGCAGTTCGCAAGTGCCGGTCGGTCAGCTCCTGTGTTTTACGTATCCGAAGTCATCAAAAAGCTAAGTACCCCATTGGGGGACCTTTTCTTGCCTCAGCCGATGTCAGAAAAAACTGAAAAAGTTAACTGTTTGTCTTGTGGTAAACAAATACCTCATAAGGACTTCCATTCTTACTGCCTCCCCTGCCTTGGCCCAGACCACGACGTCTCGGCCTGTGCTTGCTTCAATAAGCGCACTCAGGCGCCGGGCAGAGTTTGCTGAAGACTTTTTTGGCGATAAATACTCTTATAACATGCCGTCGGAACAACTGACACCACATATTTCCAAAAAAACAGAAGGACAGGGACCGACATTCTCGGCCCGCGACTTCCACCGACACCATGCCAAAAACTACCACGAGTGCATCGGTCTCTTCTGAGGCGGTTGTTCCGCCGCTCTGGACCAACGACACCGCTTTACCTATCACTCCGGCCCCGGAACCTGCGCCGGTGCCGGTTGTTGATTTTCCCCCAGAAACTGAAGCCCAGGATTTGCCTGAGACCATACCTTTGGACAAGGTGACTCCAGCACGTGGGGCAGCTAGGCCCCCTATGTCTATCAAGGCCTACACCCGTGCTAAGGCTGCCAGCCAGGTTAAGTCTCACCCTCCTAAAGCTTTGCCTCAGCCCACTTCTGATAAACAAATTATGACTTTAGCTGCAGATTTAATTTCCTTAATCAGAGGCTCCCAGGCCCATCCTGACAGAGGTTCTCAGCCACCTTCTGACAAAAGGCCCAGTGTTGAGCATACAGACACCCTTTCTTCAGATGAAGCCTCTGGTGACTCTGATCACTCAGATACCCAGGAAGAGTCCTTCCAGGTCTACGAGGATTCTGATGCGGAGGAATCTATCCCTTCTGCCTCTCCTCCTGAGGATATTTCTTTTGGGGAAATTCTCCACTTCATGAGAGAGCATTTTCAGTGGCAAGGTCAGGAATTCTCCGACTCCAGGAAGTGGCTGTGTACCTTCCTTAAGCTTCCCCAGCACAATCCTTTAGCTATCCCTCCAGTGTTAGATGTACTGGATGATGTGTACTCAGATTCGAGTGCTTCTCCTGATTCTCTCCCCCCTGCTCCTGTCAAGCTGGACGGATACTACAGGGTTCCTGAAACTCACAAACATTTATTTAAGGCCCATTCTGTTGATCTAGAAACAATTTCCCAGGGGCCCAAAGGGGTGGCCACATCCACGGTCAAAAATCCTTTGACCTCAGACAGGGAAGCTAGGTCCCTGGAGAGGTGGGGGAAAAAAGTTTATACCTCATCCACACTTGCCATGAGAGCCCTTAACTGCCTTTTTCATATTTTTCATTATCAGGATTTCTTGATGGATGATTTGCAGACAAAGTTAACCTCTCCTGAGCCTTTAGACAGAAAGGCCTTGCAGGATTTGGTCCATAACACTCAGCAGGTTAGCAATCATTTTCTTCAGTGTGGTTATGATGCATTGGAAGCTTCATGTAGGGCAGCTATGACAGGGGCAGTCATTCGTAGATATGCATGGTTGAAAGAACAGGCATTGCCAGATCATGCTAAAGTAAAGCTTCTAGATGCACCTCTGGAAAAACAAAAGCTATTTGGTGCTAATGCTCAGGATGTGTTGAAATCAATTGAGGAAAAGGCTAAATCAGTGCAAACAGTCAAGGATTTCCTCCAGGTTCAGCCACCAAGGTTCAGCAGGAATTGGCCTTCTAAGAATTGGTCCTTTCCAGACACTGACAAGTTTCAAAGCGGAAAAAACAGGCATACCTGAGGAAGAGGGCAATACAGAGGCTCCTACAGAGGACGCCAATGGCAACCGACTAATCAGAGAGGTGGCGCAGGGGCATCCCCTGCTCCACAGGGACAATCACAATGACTTGACTTTGACACCGCCGACCAAGGCTCAAAGAGAAGCACCTTTAGGCAGAAAATTATCCTTATTTTCAAAAATTGGAACATTTTAACAAAGGACAAATGGATTCTGGACATAATGGACCAAGGCTACAGGTTCCACTTCCATACTTTACCAACAAGACAAGGCATGCCAAACCTGCCACAAAATCAAAGGGCAGAGGCATTCAAACAAGTTTCAAAGCTGATAAAGATTAAAGCAATAGAAAAGGTTCCTCCTCAGGAACAAGGCTAGGGATTTTACTCAAGGCTGTTCCTTGTTCCAAGAAAAGAAAAGCAATGGAGACCTATACTGGACTTGTCCGCTCTAAACACTTTTCTCATTGTACCAAAATTCAAAATGCTGACGCTACAGCAACTCCTTCCCATGCTGGGCAAGGGGTCTTGGCTGGTTAATCTGGACCTCAAAGAGGCTTACCTGCATGTCCCAATCAGACACAGTTGCAGAAGATACCTCAGATTTCTTGCAGTGTCAGAGCATTATCAATTCTCAGCATTGCCTTTTGGCTTATCTACTGCACCCAGAGTATTCACGAAATGCCTGGCATCAGTAATTGCGCACTGCAGACTCCAGGGGCTACAAATATACCCTTACCTGGACGACTGCCTTATACAAGCAGACAGCAAGCAAGCCTTGACAAAAAACTTGAATTATGTCATTTACTTACTACAGGCTTTGGGATATACAGTCAACTTACAAAAATCAAGACTACTGCCATCCCAACAAATATTTTTTCTAGGAGCCAAACTAGACACAGAATCACAAATGGCTTACCTCACAGAAGAGAAGCAAGAACAATTACCACATTACTTCAAAAAGCCTAGCAAAGCTCACCTAGATGACTGCAAGGAAAATCCTGCAGGCCCTGGGTTTCATGGCATCTTGCATTCTACTGATTCCACTGGCAAGACTACACATGAGAAAGCTGCATTGGTACCTAAAATGTCTATGGTCTCAACACAGCCACAACTTAGAAGCAATTATCCCACTCATCCCATGTCTAAAAAGGGAATTTTTGTGGTGGGCCCAAGCAAGCCAGTCAAACAAAGGTATGCCTTTCAACAAACCTCAAACAAGCCAAACCATTACAACGGACGCCTCAGACCATGGATGGGGGGCGCACATGGAGGGCAGATGCATTCAAGGGCAATGGACCCCCCAGGAAGTACATCTACACATCAATCAAAAAGAGATGTTAGCAGTAATTCATGCAATTGAGGCCTTCGGAAAATATCTTCAACAAGGCCATCTGCTAATAAAGACAGACAACACCACTGTTATGTGGTACATAAACGAACAGGGAGGTACTCATTCTTACCCCCTTTGCAGACTAACAATGACTCTTTGGGAAAAGTCCCTGAAACTGAACATACAGCTGCAATCCCAGTTTGTTCCGGGCAGGGACAATGTTCTGGCGGACAGTCTAAGCAGAAACATCCTGGACCCGCACGAATGGATGTTGCATCCAGACATTTTTGCTCAAATAACTCATGCATGGAGGAGGCCGGACATAGATCTCATTGCCTCCCACCTCAATCATCATCTGAAAAAGTTCTGCTCGAGGACACAGCATCCACAAGCCTGGAGAATAGATGCTCTCTCATTCAGCTGGAACTCTCTAACAATCTATGCATTCCCACCTCTACCATTAATGACCAAGGTGTTACTGAAGATCAAAGCAGAGCAACCGAAAGGCATCTTAATAGCTCCAGATTGGCTAAGACAGCACTGGTACCCATTGCTAAGGAGCATAACTTGCACCAACCCGTGGCCCCTGCCTCAATGGCCTCTACTCTTGACTCAGCACAATTTACAGGACGGTTCATCCCAACCTGCAATCTCTGCAGCTGACAGCCTGGAGGGTTCCATGATTTCTACCCATAGCTCTCTTTCCAAGGAAGTTCAACAAATATTATTGGAAGCACGCAGACCTTCCACCAGAAAGACTTACTCAGCCAAATGGAAGAGATTCAACATCTGGAATACCAACAAGGGACAGGATGCATCAGTATTGAGCATCCCACAGATATTGGAATACTTTGCAGAAATGCTGCATAATGGACTTTCCTATTCTTCCATAAAAATACACGCTTCAGCAATTTCAGCATCATACAACACTGATCCTCCTGTGTTTTCACATCCTTTACTAAGACAATTTCTAAGAGGGATAAAGAATATCAAGCCTCCCAGAAAACCACCAGTGCCTGCATGGGACCTCAACTTCTTCGTGTTGGAAAAATTAACTCTTCCTCCTTTTGAACCAGCAGCATCTTCAGAATTGCAATTTCTTTCCTGGAAAACAGTTTTCCTGTTGGCAATTACCTCAGCAAGAAGAGTTTCGGAGATACAGGCCCTCATGGCAGTACCTCCATTTCTCATTTTTCATCAGGACATGGTTTCTTTAAGAACCAATCCTTCTTTTATGCCAAAAGTGATATCCAGGGTGTCTCTAAATCAAGCAATTCACCTGCACACCTTTTTCCCCAATCCTCAAAATAAAGGGGAAAAGCTGCTGCACACTTTGGACATACACAGACAACTACGCTACTACTTGGACAGAACAAAGGCCAACAGAAAGTCTGACCAACTATTTGTAGCATACGCTCCGGGAGTGCAAGGAAAGGCAATTTCCAAACAATTTCAAAATGGATTGGACATTGCATCAGATTCTGTTATTCTTTCCATGGAAAGGGTGTGCCAGCCAATATCAGGCCACACTCCACCAGAGCTACAGCCACCTCCACAGCCTTCCTAAGAGGGGTGGCTACAAAGGACATTCTAGAAGCTGCAACATGGAGCTCCGTGCATACATTTTCCAAGCACTACCACCTGCTTTTATATTCCAGATCCCGAGCAGGCTTTGCTTCGGCAGTCCTGCAGGGCATTCTAGCTACAGCATCCTTATCATAGAGCCTACCACCCCCAGCTTGGCTATGGTATTCAACCCATGTGTAAGGACTGCAGTTGCATTCTTGAAGGACATAGTACAGTTTTGTACCTACCATAAATGTAGATGTCCAATAGATATGCAACTGCAGTCAGGATGTCCTTCAAGAATGCAACTGCAGTCATAACATGTGGGTTGTTCTGCCTCAGGCAGCCCTCGGTCGGCCGGATTCCAAAGTCTGGGTCCGACGCCGGCTGATGTCGCATTTCTCTCCGACGTCAGAGCGGCTGGAGTACATAAGCATCAGCCGACGCCATTTTCTTCAGTCTTTCTTGCCGCGCGGTGCCCGAAGCAGAAGCAGTTCGCAAGTGCCGGTCGGTCAGCTCCTGTATTCTTCGATACCGAAGTCATCAAAAAAGCTAAGTACCCCGTTGGGACCTTTTTCTTGCCTCAGCTGATGTCAGAAATAACTGAAAAAGTTAACAATTGTCTTGCTTGTGGTAAACAAATACCTCATAAGGATTTCCACTCCTACTGTCTTCCTTACCTGGGCCCAGACCACGACGTCTCGGCCTGTGTAGCCTGTGCTCGCTTCAACAAGCGCACTCTCAGGCGCCGGGCGGAGTTCGCTGAAGACTTTTTCGCCGATAAATTTGCTTACACCATGCTGTCGGATCTTCCGACATCGCAAACTCCCAAAAAGCGAAAAGACCGGGACCGACATCCTCGGCCCGCGTCTACCACCGACTCCACGCCAAAACCTAGCGCGAGTGCTCCGGTTCCCTCTGAGACTGTCTCTCCACCGCTCCGAACCGAAGACACCGCATTACCGACGCCAGTTATCGATTTTCCTCCGGATACCGAAACCGAGGAAATGCCCGAGACCATTGCTGTAGACAAGGTCACTCCTGCACGTGGAGCTGCCAGGCCTCCTATGGCCATGTCTCTTAAGGCCTACACTAGGGCTAAGGCAGCCAGCAAAACAAAGCATATTACTTCTAAATCCTTACCTCAGCCTACTCCAGAGACACAAATTATGTCCATGGCTGCTGATTTAATTTCTATGATTAGAGGTTCACAGGCCCATCCTGAGAGAGGATCCCAGCCTCCTTCTGATAAAAGGCCCCGGGTTGAACCCTCTGAACCTATTCCTTCAGATGAGGATTCTGAGGGCTCTGTCCACTCTGATAACCAGGAAGAGCTCTTCCAGACCTATGAGGACTCGGATGCAGAAGATTCCATCCCCTCGGCCTCCCCTCCTGAGGATATTTCTTTTGGGGAAGTTCTGCACACCATGAGGGAACATTTCAAGTGGCAAGGTCAGGAATATTCTGATTCTAGGAAACGCCTGAGGACTTTACTTAAAAAGCCCCAGCACAGGCCCTTAGCTATTCCTCCTGTACTTGATGTTCTGGATGATTTATATTCTGACTCTAGTGCTACCCCTGATTCTCTTCCTCCTGCTCCAGCCAAGCCAGACAGGTATTACAGGGTCCCAGAAACTCATTCCCATTTATTCAGGGCCCATTCCGCTGATTTGGAAACTATTTCACAGGGGCCTAAAGGAATTCAGCATCCACCTCTAAAAATCCATTGCCCTCCAACAGGGAGGCTAGGTCATTAGAGAGATGGGGTAAAAAGGTTTACACATCCACTACCTTATCTATGAGAGCTTTAAATTGCCTTTTTCATATGTTACAATATCAGGATTACCTTTTAGAGGATTTACAAAAAACTTTAGCCACTCCTGAGCCTTTAGACAGGAAGGCTTTGCAGGAAGCTGTACATAACACTCAGCAAGTAAGCAATCACTTCCTGCAGTGTGGATATGATGCACTGGAAGCTTCATGTAGGGCAGCTATGACTGGGGCAGTCATTCGTAGACACGCTTGGTTAAAAGATCAACCCCTACCAGATCATGTAAAAGCAAAACTTCTGGATGCACCTTTGGAAAAGAACAAGCTTTTTGGTGCAAATGCTAAGGATGTGTTAAAGACCATCGAAGAAAAAGCAAAATCAGTCCAGACGGTAAAAGATTTCCTCCAGGTTCAACCCCCCAGATTCAGTAGGAATTGGCCTTCAAAAAACTGGTCCTTTCCTAATCCAGAAAAGTTTCAAAGGGGTAAGAACAGACGTGGCCGAGGAAGAGGCCAATACAGAGGCCCTTACAGGGGACGACAATGGCAGCCAGGAAACCAAAGAAGTGACACAGGGGTTTCACCTGCCCCACAACCACAATCTCAATGACTTTCCTCTACTACCGCCTACCAGGGAACAAATAGAAGCTCCCTTGGGCGGGAAATTATCTCTATTTGCATAAAATTGGCACAGACTGACAAAGGACAAATGGATTTTGGACATTATAGACCGAGGGTACAGGTTTAATTTTCATACCTTACTAAGAAAACAAGGCATGCCAAACCTTCCACAAAACCAGAGGGCAGAGGCTATCAAGCAAATCACTATGCTGACTCGGATGAAAGCAATAGAAAGAGTTCCACAACAAGAACAAGACCAGGGGTTTTACTCAAGACTGTTCCTTGTTCCAAGAAAAGAATCTCAATGGAGACCAATACTGGACTTGTCTGCATTAAACACCTTTCTCATAGTACCAAAGTTCAAAATGCTGACTTTACAGCAACTCCTTCCCATGCTGGGCAAGGGGTCTTGGCTGATTACTCTGGACCTCAAGGAGGCATACCTGCATGTCCCTATCAGACACAGCTGCAGAAGATACCTCAGATTTCTTGCAGGGCCAGAGCATTATCAATTCTCAGCATTGCCATTTGGCTTATCTACTGCGCCCAGAGTATTCACAAAATGCCTGGCTTCAGTAATTGCTCATTGCAGGCTCCAGGGGATACAAATTTACCCGTACCTGGATGACTGCCTCATACAAGCGGACGACAAATTGATGTTGACAAAAAAACCTGGATTATGTCATACAATTACTTCAAGCTCTGGGATACACAGTCAACTTTCAAAAGTCAAGACTGCAGCCATCCCAGCAAATAATCTTCTTAGGAGCCAAGCTAGCCACACTACCCTCGTACATATCCTGTACCACTCTTACATACTTCTCTGACACTCCCGACTTCCTCTTAAAATACCGCAATCATCTCTAGACACCCTCTCATATGCTTTCTCTAAGTCCACAAAGACACAGTGCAACTCCTTCTGACCTTCTCTGTATTTCTCCATCAAAACTCGGAGCAAACATTGCATCTGTAGTGCTCTTTCCTGGCATGAAGTCATACTGCTGATAACTAATCACCTCCCTTCTTAACCTAGCTTTCACTACTCTTTCCCATAACTTGATGCTGTGACCGATCAATTTAATCCCTCTGTATGTGTGATGAAAATTTAGTGACAACCACAAGAAACACAGGTCATAGGTTCATAGATTAGTACTAGGCTAACTGACATTGTGAGCCATTTTAATCCTAGCCAATTATCCCCTGTGAGATTCAAACCCTATACCTTGTTTGTAAGGCAAACACCTTAACCATTAGACCACCCTCCCACTTACTACAGCTCTCCACATCACCTTTAGTCTTAAAAATCGGTACCAAAACACTTTCTCCATTCGTAAGGCATCCTCTCACTTTCCAAGTTAAACAATCTAGTTAAAAACTCCACTGCCATTTCACCTAAACACCTCCATGCTTCCACAGATATGTCATCTGGACCAACAACCTTGAAAGTCTTCATCCTCTTCATAGCTATCCTTACTTCCTCCTTGCTAATCCACTGCACTTCCTGATTAACTATCCGCACATCATCCAACCTTCTCTCCCTCTCATTCTCTTATTTTATCAGCCCCTCAAAGTACTCTTTCCATCTACTCAACACACTCTCCTCGCTTGTTAGTATGTTTCCCTTATTATCCTTTATCACCCTTACCTGTTGAACATCTTTACTAGCTTGGTCCCTCTGTCTAGCCAATCGGTGCAGGTCCTTTTCTCCCTCCTTAGTGTCAAACCTTTCGTCCAACTCTTCATAGGCCTTATCCTTAGCCTTCTCCACCTCTCTCTTTTGCCATGCACCTCATCTCCTTATACTACTTTGTTTCTTCATCTCTTTGGCAATCCCACTTCTTCGACAACCTCTTTCTCTGTATACTCTCCTGTACTTCCTCATTCCACCGCTAGGTCTCCTTGTCCTCCTTCCAGATGTCACAACAAGCACCTTTCTAGCCATCTCCCTTACTAGCTCTGCTGTAGTTACCCAACTATTCAGTAACTCTTCACTGCCACCCAGTGCTTGCCTTAACTCTTCCCTGAACTCCACCTCAGTTACCGACCCTCACTACTACAGTCCTAGCCTTTACCTGCCTTTGGGTATGCCTTCCACCTCTTCTCCTTCGGCCAACAATAGCCCAATTTCCGCCAGCACCTTGTTGGCCAACAGTACTGGTGGTGGTCGTTGTTAACCTGGGCCTCATCCGATCTAGTATGTATATCTGTAATGTTGTCCACATGTATAATTTGGCAAAATTTTACACTGGATGCCCTTCCTGATGCATCCCTCCCCATTTATCCAGGCTTGGGACCTGCACAAACTAGTGTGTGCATCCCCAGTGGCTGGGTTGATGTGGTATTCATACTGCTTGAGGCAATTTGGCCGTGGTATCAGGGGAAACTTCCCTACTTATTTTAATAGGTACTAGGAGATGTTTTACATCCACCAAGTCAAACAGATGGGACCTTGGTGTAAGGTCTTATCCAAAGAATGGTACACTCAGGAGTACAGCGGCTCCCTTGTGCTGTAGTGCAATGTCCGCAGTCACTCTACATGTAGGAATAAAACTCTCAGCCTTCTGCAGCAAAAATGAGCTTGCTACCTGATGATGTCCCCAGCCTTGGGACACATAAAGAGGGGGGGGGGTTCTTGATTGTAGATGTAACAGATATATTCTCACCATATTTTGAGTTATGAAGAGGGCCTTCCTACTGGGTCACCGATATCTTTTCTGTTTTCCCTTGTCACATCATCTGGCCTGGGCTATTAAATTCTCAATAGTAGTGTTTCAGTTAATAGCAATGAAGATTGCAAATCTTCATTGCAGTTTGTTTATTTGAAGAAAGGTTCTTGCTGCTCATTAGGGTGTTAACTGATGAGAGCAGGAGAATAACACACTTGTAGTAGTCACTGCATTACACTGCAGTTTGCATTGTCTGAAAATGGATCCAACCCTGAGAGAGAACTTTATTTAACATTTGTTTATTGGGAAAGTCCGACTTGGAACAAAGCCAGTTTTCAGCACAGGCCTGGGGAGAAACATTCTAGAAGCATGTCTTTGTGATGTGGGAGGAAACCCATACAAACACAGGGAGGCCATGCAGACTCCGCACAGAAGGCATCCCAACTAAGAATAGAACCAGAGAACCTCTTGCTGTGAGGCAACAACACTATGAGGATTTACTGTTTTGTGTTTCAACAAATCGCTGTGGCCTTGCTGTCAGACATGATGTATTTCTTTAATTCATTAATGCATTGATCACATTTTGCCTAGCTGTGTGCCTGCAGCCATAGCTGAGCATGTGGGTCTTTCTGCCATGCGTCCTGCACTGTGGAGTATTTCAAATACAGATTTGGATACTTTAATCGCTGTGGGTCTGTGGCATTTGAGCTGCTTAAATGTGAATTGAATGCTTTTAATTGAACAAGTGAAACAAAACAATTTTTTCCCATTAGTTATTACTTTTGAAACGTTTCTGTACACCCTGGCAAAATAGAGGTGGTGGTGTCCCATATGGCAAAGGCCAAATTAATTTGATTCTTTTTTTGTTTGTGCTTGTCCATGAGACTTCATAGGTTGGTACTAGGCTATTGGCCCTAGGGGTCTATACAAGCCTAGCCATAACAATTCCCTGGATATTTCTTCCCACAATATTTATGTCTCTGGACCCCTGTCTAGCAGGGCGACTGACATGATCCCCAGGATGAATTTCCGATCTCCCATCCAGTCATCAAGGTTCCTTTTGAAGAGGGCCAATGAGGCACTCTGCTTGACATGTATGGGCAGTCTATTCCAGAGTATTGGGAGTCTCTGGGTCAGGAACCTGTCCTTCCAGCATGTTTTGTTCATTGTGATGACAAGGTTTAGATCCCTGGAGCGTGTGGCTCTGAGGGATTGGGATTTCTTTAAGTGTAGCATGTCCAACAGCTGAGGGTTTGACATGGCATTGTATGTTAAGCCGCCTCTGAGTAGACAATATGCCACAGAGAGTATAGCTGGAGTTTTTTTTTTAGACTGTCAGCATATGGCATTTGCTTTAGGCCTGTGATTCTTTTAGTGAGGTATTTCTGTTGCAGATGTCTTGTGAGGTACATACCAAATGGGGATGAGTACAGTGGGACAATAACCTTTTTTCTGGATGAAAAGCCCTTAGTGATGAGGTGTGACACATAGGATTTCCTGACTGTTGTGGCGATGTGGTTATCGAAAGTGAGACCACTGTCCACCCGTGTCCCTAAGTCTCTCATCACACTTCCGATGTTTAGTGTACTGCCACCAATGTGATAATTCATGGGTGCATGTTTTTTTCCAAAGGGGATAACTATACATTTCTTGGCATTAAACTTGAGCCCATGGCTTTGGCACCATGCATCTGTTTCTGTAAGGCCCTTTTGTGGAATATCCACATCATTTGGGGATTCAGTAATGGCTCCCAGTTTGCAGTCGTCTGTGAACATTGTTAGCCAGACCCCCCTTAGTGTCGGCCTGTACTTCAGAGAAGTAAATGCCAAACAAGAGTAGTCCCAGGACTGAACCCTGAGGTACTCCACTTGTCTGGAGCTGGATTTGGAGTCTGCTACTTTTACAATATGGGTTCTGTCAGTAAGCCAATTGGCAACCCGAGTAACACATGGATTTATGCCCAGCTTAGTAAGTTTATCTATGATTCCAGAGTGGGAGGATGGTGTCGAAGGCCTTGGCGAGATCCAGATAGGCTGTGTGGACTGCCTTAACCTCGTCCACAACTCTGGAGACTGATTCGAAGAAGTCAGATTCAGGAGACAAGATCGGCCCTTCACAAACCCAAACTGGGTGGGGTCCAGTGTTTGAAGGTTGCCAATGTCTTTGTTTATAAGTTCCATGATAACGCATTCCATGGCCTTGCAGATCAGGCTTGTCAGACTGATGGGATGGTAGTTCCCAGGATCCAAGGCGGATCCCCCCTTTGTGGAGTGGGATAACTGTAGTTGTGCGCCACTCAGTGGGCACAAAGCCTGAGGCGAGGCTATGATTAAACAGGACACTTAGGTGAGGTGCCAGTTCATTTTGTAGTTCATGTAGTACACAGCCTTGGATGTCATCTGGTCCCATGGATGCTGTATTCTTAGCTTTGGAGAGTGCGGTTTCTACCTGTGTGGCCGTGATTATCAGAATTTGGTAATCGTTTGTTATTGAGATGGGCCCTTTAGGGGGTGAGAGGGCGGTGAAGTTGGCACTAAATGGATCTGCCAGGATATTGGCAATTTTGGATCAGTATATTTAATGCCATTTTGTTGTAGCTCTGAGCAGATCTGAGCATTGCAATTTAGATTCTTGACATAACTATCGAATGCCTTGTGGTTGTCTTTGGAATCTTTGGCAATTTTATCTTCGTAACTAGCTTTTGAGGATTTTGAGGGATCTCAGCTTCTTACTGATGAGGCTGGTGAGGACGTTTTTTGTATCCTGGGATTTTCCTCTTTTCTGAAACACTTTCTTCCTTCTGTTGTATAGTTTGTTTATAGCAGCGGACCACCAGATTGGCTTCCTTTTTTTGGGGGAAGAGCATCTTGGTTCTATTTGGGATGGCATGATTCATGTACGAGTGGATGTGCTCGTACAGTGCCTTTGTGTAGGATTCTGCAGTCGAACTTTCAGATCCCGTCTGCATGTGTGTCGTGAAGTTTGTCACTTCTGATTTCAGTAGTATGAAGTTGGCTTTGGAGAAGTTTTTTTAAAAAGTTTCCTTACTGGGGGGTGGGAATGGGATGTGGATGTCAAGGGTGATTTGCTTATGGTCAGACCTGACCAATGAGGGGGTGACCACTGGTGTGGAGCATCTATCTCCCATGTTGGTAATGACCAGGTCTAGGATATTGGAGCCCCTGGTGGGACAATGGATTAGTTGATCCAGGGCGTTGGAATTTATGAATTCTAAGAACCATTGGGAAAAGGAGTTAGTACCAGAGTAGTTTTCCCAGTTAATGGCAGGGTAGTTGAAATCACCCAGTATTAGGGGGTTTGGTTGTATCTTACTATATTCCAGTATGTTTAGAGAGGTGTAGTGAGAATCTTTGGGCATGGTAGAGGATCTGTAGCAAGCTACAATTTGGATTGCAGTCTTACCTAGTGTTAGTTCCAGCTGGAGAATTTCAGATGTATTGTGTTGGCAACTAGCCTGGAGGTGTGAATATCCTTGTTGAATATGGACAGTGCTCCACCTTTAGTGTTTTGGTCTTGGTTTTGTGGCCGAAAAGTGTGATAAGAGTTGTAGCCTGGTATTGCAGGGGTGCTCTCTGGAGTTTTGAACCAGGTCTCAGTTACTGCACAGATTTCGATGGTCTGTATTTTTAGGAGTGCCTCGAGAGAGTGCATTTTGAGGTTTAGACTTCTAGCATTGAGTAGCATTACCTTCAGATATTGCATGCTTGTATCTGTTACGGTGGTGGTTTTATCCTTTGAACCTTGCCTAAAAAAGGCACTATAGGGGTGGCAAGAGCTTTAGCCAGTAACCTGAATCCCAGGGGTGACAGGTGCAGACCATCTCTGGCAAAGCATCTTGGTTTGTCGATCATGTCTTCCAGGCAGACAGATACTGGATCCCCTTTGAATGACGCCAGAAGCTTAGCCAATTGTTGAAGTCAATAATTTTGTCCTTGTACTGTAGTGTCATTCTGGGCGAAGGCAGGATGCTACTCAGGGCTAGGGTCATACCTGCCTTGGCCACATGATCCAAGAGCTCTTCCATGTCTCTTCATGTAGTCCAGGGAGGTACGTCTCAATTGATTCACCCCAGCATGGACAATGACAGAGTCGTACTTGTTGTGGAGTGACTTGAGTGCATGCGTTGACGGATCCTGGCACCGGACAGGCAGCTGACTGTAATTTTCTCCTTGTTCAGCCTGGTGAGTGGGACATCAGTGTGCCTGATTATAGAGTCACCTATGACTAAAGTGTTGGGTACATTGTCTTGCCTTAGGGGCTGCTGTTGGGTGGCACACTGGTGTTGTGAGCTCTGTGTCACTTTGGTTGTGACTGGTGTTTGCGTTTCAGCTTCGGAGGTCCTTGTTGCTTGGGCAGGTTAATGTTAAGGGCCTCCGCATATGTGAGTTTAGTGTTGCTATGTGTGGGTGTTGATGGTGTGGGTTTTGAAGGGTTATGAGTTGCTTGAGGTGTAGTGCAGGTGTTAACCTTCTCCTCTTGACTGTCTAGCACAATCTTGGCCGGAGAGAGAGCTTTGCTTCCAGTTTGGTATGTAAGTGCATCTGTCGCAGGTTGTAGTGTTGGGTGGTAGGAGGAGAGGATTTTCTGTACATGAGGCAGTTGCTGCATTGCCCCAGTATGCCCAGATTCACCAGGTGGACAGGAGAAATCACAAGAAGCTGACCCTTGGACATGCCTGTTTAGGTGCTTTTTTTGTAATGTTTAAGAGCTGTTTTCCCTTACCTTTGCAAGGTACTTTGCAGTTATAGGCTGTTTAGTGCCTACGATTAATTTCTCCTTATTGACAAGGAGAGTTGAGTGCTTGTATCCGTTTCAGGCTTCCTTGTGTTTTTCAGCAGGTTCTGGAGCAAGTGCTAGTCACAGATGTTTAGATGTTAGTGCTACTACTGGGAAAATTTTAAGAGCAGACTTTTTGGCACCTGGAATAGTTTACCTGTAGCCTCGCAGTGCTGCATGATGCGAAAAATGTGCAAACACTCGTTTTTAAGCCATAAAGTTGAAAGGGATAGAAATCAGCCCAAAAAGGCTAATAAAATTACAATTTCAGAGCTGGAAACCACTCCTCTAGAGTTAGGCAGTACAATGCTCACCACTCCCACTGGTAAGCAGTAAGACTTGACTCTACCACAGCAAGGTCTGGATATGGACTGACTAGGAAAGGTGGGAAACGAGCAAACAAGATAGTATTTTTTTTGTTGAAACAGGCTAAACAATGCAATAATACAGTAAATAAACAGAAAAGGCTAACACACTTTAGTGTGTAATCCTAAACAGTAAATGCAATTAAAACTCTAAAAAATTAGCAATTTAAAACTTTTTTAAATGAAGCAAGGCAAGTGCACAACTGAAAAACGATTTAAGAGGCAGTAATACAGCAGAATAAGTAGCTAGTCTGCATATACCGAGAAGTCTATATATGCAGAAAAATAGCTAAAACACACAATTCAGATGCAGTGCAACCTAGAGCACTTGAGTTGTAGCAATATTAAGGCAATTACAGTTATAATAAATGCTCTAAAATATATTCCACATTTCCAAAATGTTTGAGAAGCACAGTCAGAACACAAGGAGATTCAGGCAATTTTTTTTTTGAAAGGGAAAAAGGAGAAACAGAAGGCCTTCTCAGATGTTCTCTCTGTATTAGGTAGAATGAGATAATGACACTAGACTGGGAGGAGTGTCCCAGATCAGATTTACATTAGGGGCGGGCAGCTGCAAAGCCACCAAGTATAACAACAAGACACGAACATGGAGGGGGAGGGTGGGGACCAATACTAAAGCTATTAGCCTACAGACAGTGAACACTACAGAAAGCCACAAAATGAAAGTTTTTAAACAGATAAAGGAGCAAATAGACTCTACAGAATGCTTTTAACTGCAAACAAATCAGTTACCTGTGCAGATTAGTTAATAGCAATAAAATGCACTAAAAACCATGCAGCAGGCAATACAAAGTGCTATATATAAATTGCTAGAAACAATAATCCATATAAATAATCCAAAAAAAAAGGATACTTGTATATCTCAGATCAGAGTTGTAGTCAACTCCCCTCCCCCACTCTGCTCAGTGTGTATAGACTGTTTTTTCCCCCATTTAATATTTTTCTTGATTAGTACAACAGGCATCCCACTTTGACCAGTGGAATCACACCATCCTTTGTGCCTTTGTACACTTTGCGTAACTCATTAACATTACAAAAAATGTTCAGGCTGTCTAGCTGCATGCCTGCATAGTTAGCTGAGTTGCTGGTCATGCTGTATCATAACTTGAGCACCACCAAATATTTTAAATGCTGACCATCGACACTTTAACTTCATTGCAGTACTGAAATTATGGCATTCGTTGTGACATTTAAGCTGCTTAAATATGAAATAATTTGTGCTTCTATAAGCAAAAATTCTGAATAAATGTGTTCATTCTCATTGTGTATTTATTTAGTTTGCTGGTAGAAGCATGCAAGATTTCACAAACTGAATAGTTTATTTAAAGCTTGTTGAAAGTTTGTGAAGCATTTTCTCAGTACTGTAATGGATTTTTTTTTGTTTCAGCTTTGGGATATGCAATTTTCCGATTGTCAAACAGAGAAAAAAGTAATTTCAGAAGAAATCCTCGAGATCGTAAAGTGTTATGTAAGTAGTTAAATATATTTAATGTAGCTTTTTAAAAAGTTTGTTAGTAGAGTGAGCTCAAGAGCCAATAGGAAGCTGTTTTAAGTAGATAAACTGAAAGTTTCACATGCTTAAAAAAAAAAAAAAAAAAATGAACGATTCCATGTTTACCTGTTCTTTGTTTAATTGTTTTATTTATGTACTTGTTTACTGTATTTGTTAAACACTCTTCTCTAAGTAGGAGTTGAGGGTAAGCCGTACAAAAGGAGGTTGCACACAGTAAACAGTAGCAAGCACAAAAAAAAATGAGCCCTGGCGGCCCTTCACGGGTGAGACCTGCAGCGGGAGTAGTTAACACTTAGGTTGCCCTGTCTCCCTCCTTTATAAATCCCATACAGTCCTCCAAGGTCCCAAGTCCTACCTCTTCACATCCTTACCCTAATGAAAAATAGTGAGCCTGTTTGTGCAGGAGTTGAGAATACAACCAAGAAGTGGGTCTTCATCTTGAGACAAGGTTACAAACTTCAGCTCAAGATTAGATCCAGCTTTTCAGGGGTTTCCCCTTGCCTCCCAAGGAACAAGTATGCCCGGTTCCTCCTCAATTGGAGGATTTCCTAAACTCAAAATACAGAAAAAAATTTAAAAAAAAAGAGGAAAATATGGGTTTCTTCTCAAAACTACTTGGTTCAAAGAAAAGGGAATCTTGAACATCTTCAATTAATGTAAGTTTCTAAGACAGCTGTGCTTGCATTCTCCTAGCTCTGTTGTCAGTGGTTCAGCCTTTGACTCTTCCCCTCTTCGGGAAATTATTAGCAGAACAAAAAGTTAAGGTGTTCCATCCAGATCTCCCAATTCTCTTATAAAACCTAAAAGATGCAAGGTTAATTCCTAATGGCCATCTCTTGTCTGATATTGTCCTATCTGCTTTTAGAAATGGGAAGGAACTAAATAAAAGAAAATATTGCCTATTTGTGCTGACAGCGTTTTCTAGTTGTCAAAGTAAATATATTAACAAAGATTTTTTTTTTCTTCTTGAGTCTTGCACTACTACAAACGTCTGTCTAGCATAATTTTGGCTTATTCCTCTATAAAAGTACATATCTCCGCCATAACTGCCTGATGTTCTTAGTGTTTCACTGTTGCAGTCATCACACTGGGGGTATCTGCCTGCAGGTAGCCCTCAGTCAGCCCGATTACCAGAGACCTTGTATTTCTGCGTCGGTTGCTGTAGCTCCAGAACTGACGTCAGGTCATCAGGGGTATAAAAACAGGCAACCAACGCCATTACATCAATCTTTCTTGCTGAGGAGCCCGTAGCAGAAGCAGTTTGCACGAGTGCGGTCGGCCACTACCGGAGTTTTTCGTTTACGAACTGAATCATCCTGAAGTCTTCTAAAGCTAAGTACCCCATTGGGGATCCTTTTTTCTTGTTCTAACCGATGTCAGAAAAAGTTAATTGTCTTGCCTGAGGAAAGCAAATACCACACAGAGATTTTCATTCTTACTGCATCACCTGTTTAGGTCCAGACCACAACGTACCTCGCTGTCGGTTTTGTGCCTTGTTCAATGCCCGAACCATCCATCGTTGGGCCCTTTTTGTCTCTAAATACTTTTGTTCTTGATCTCTGTATTCCGAAATGGCTTCGGTAAGCCATCCGACTACCGATATTCCAAAAAAAGTAAGGATAAAGACGATAGAGACTGCATAGGTCCAAAGCTACCGACGACGCTTTGATTAAGCTAGTCGCCAGTCCGCCGGTACTCAGTGAGGCTCTTTCGCAGCCCCTGATGCCCACTTCAGTGGATTCGCAAGCCTCTACCAAGACCCATTTGGAGTCTGGTATGCCGTGAGACACTTCAACTATGGTACCTGCGGATGTCTCTACCTCGGATGGGTCCGGAGCCACTGAGCAGGCACCGGGCTTCTGAGGAAGTACTTTGCATTACCAAAGTTCAACACAAACTGACAACTGCTTTCACGTCTTCAGTTCTATCTAAAACTACCGAGTTTCTAAGGCGAAGAGTTTGCGCAATGCCTAGAAAACCAAAGACCCAAGCGCTTGCACCTGCTCCCTTGCCACGAAATAAAATGCTTAAAATGGCAGAAGACCTTATTATGCTGATTAGGGGAAGCCAGCCTTTCCCCGCGAAGAGGAAGAGACCAGTCCCAGGCAGCCTCAACAGACCAAGAGTACGACAACTCTGAGGCACCTGATTATGAAGACGTGCCCTTATCTGCTTGAGGATTCAGATGCAGAGGAATCCATTCCCTCTGCCTCTCCTCCAAAGGACTTTTCTTTTGGTGAGACCCTGCATAGAGCATTTCCATTGGGAATGCCAAGACTATCCTCAATCCAAAAGAGACTCAGAATTTCTAGATTTGCCACAACATAGGCCTTTAATAATACCCCCAGTCCTGGATGTTGTGGATGATGTCTTTATGGAATCCAGTTTAACTCTTTATACTTTACCCCTCTGCTCCTAGAAAACAAGACGGGTACTACAGAGTATCTGCCTCTCAGAAATTACTGCAGACCCAGAGGTAATCTCCCAGGGGCCTAAAGGTATCAAAGCATCTACAGCTAAGAATCCCACGCCTTCGGACAGGGATACCAGTTCTTTGGACAGTTGGGGTAAGAAAGTATATACCGCTGCAACTCTCGCCATTAGGGCTTTGAATTATCAATTTCACATGCTGAAGTACCAACAACATGTTATGGAACTTACTAAGCAAAAAATAGCTACCTTTACAGACTGTGCAGAAAATAAAGAATTGCAAGAGCTTATGAATTCTGCACGCCAAGTCAGCAAACATACATTGCAATGTGGTTTTGACGCCCTAGAAGCTTCTTGCAGGGCAGTAGTCACTGGTTCTGCACTGAGAAGGCATGCCTGGATTAAGGAGCAGACCTTACCAAACCATGTCAAATCAAAGTTACTAGACACTCCTTTGAGCAAGGACAATCTGTTTGGCACCAAAGCAGAAGAGGTTGTAAAAAAAAGATGGAAGAAAAAGCTAAATCTATGCAGACAAAGAATTTTTGCAAGTGCAGTCTCCTAGATTCAGTAGGCATTGCCCATTGAAACATTGGTCCTTTCCAGCTTCCTCAAGGCCATCTCAAACTAGAATCAGGAGAAACAGACCCCCAGACTGCATTCTCAGGGTATGCGGAGATCTAAGCAATGGAGTGCATCCACCTCTAAAGCAGGGAGTGCTAAGCCACCCCCTTATGGAAAGAATTCCCCAATGACTTCCCTCCTGCACTCCCCACCTCAGCCCAACTGCTCCTGCCCGTAGGAGGAAAACCCAAAGACAGATGGGTCCTCAACATTGTATCCTAGGGGTACATATTTTGTATTTTGGGGGTACAAATTTTACTTCCACTCACTGCCAGCCCCAAAAGGGTTCCCAGACCTTCCTCCAAACCAGTGGGCAGAGGCACAAAACCAAGTTCAATCCCTACTCCCCACAAGGGCAATTCAGCCTGTCCCTGCAGAACAGATTGGAATAGTTCCAGACTTTTCCTGGTACCAAGAAAAGAGGGCACTTGGCGCCCAATCTTAGATCTTTCCATTCTAAACACCTTCCTGGTGGTATCAAAATTCTCACCCTTCAGCGGCTTCTTCCTGTGCTGTCCAAGGATGTCCCCAGTCAAAAGATTGTATTCCTGAGAGCAAGCTTGGACACAGCATCCCAGATGGCATTCCTTACTCCAGAAAAACAAGCCTATCGGACAGGCTACTTCACTCAAATGGCCACACGAGCCCAGCTATCCACAAGGAAAATCCTGCAGGCCCTAGGGTTCATGGCCTCTTGCATCCTACTAATTGCATATGAGGAACCTTCAGTGGTACTTGAAAAGTCTTTGGTGCCAACATTCTCAGGACCTGGAAGCAGTCATACCTATCATACTTTGTCTAAGGACAGAGTTTCTCTGGTGGGCAGCAGCATGCAACCACAACAACGGACTTCCCTTTACTCAACCCCTCGCCGCCCAGACACTTAACCACAGGATCATCAGACTGTGCGTGGGGGTCACACCTGGGTGACATGTGCATTCAGGGCCACTGGAGCCCAAGTCAAATTCATCTGCACATCAGCCAAAAAGAGATGCTAGCTGTTCAGCATGCTCTGACCGCTTTCAGGTCCCTACTCTCACGAGGACCCCTGCTATTAAAAACAGACAACACCACAGATGTTCTTCGTGTTTCACTGTTGCAGTCATTACATTTGGGTTATAACAAAGTCTTGGGTCCTGCATCGGTTGCTGTCCCTTCTTTCATGACGTCAGGGGTATAAAACATGCAGCCGACACCATTACATCAGTCTTTCTTGCCGTGCGGTGCCCGAAGCAGCAGCAGTTTGCAAGTGCCGGTCGGCCGACTCCTGAAATTTTTGTTTCAAGTTTCAGAGCTAATTAAAGCCAAGTACCCCATTGGGGAAACTTTTTCTTGCTCCTTACTGATATCAGTAAAAGTTAATAATTGCATTACTTGTGGAAAGCAAATACCTCACAAAGATTTTCATTCGTACTGTATTCCTTGCCTAGGCCCTGACCACAACATGCCTTGCTGTCGGTTTTGTGCTTTATTTATAAAGTGCACTGTCGTCTGTATATTTTCGCTTCTAAATATTTTGGTTCTCTGTTTAATTATCCAGAAATGTCGTCTGTTAGCCTTCTGACTACCGGGATTCCGAAAAAAACGCAAAGATAAAGGCAGAGACAGGCCGCAGAGGTCCAAAGCTGCCGAAGACTCTTCTAAGCTAGTCGCCAGTTCGCCGGTACTCAGTGAGGAGCTTTCACAGCCCATGATTCCCACTACTTCTGACTCGCAGGCCTCTATTGAGACCCATTCAGAGTCCATTATGCCGCGAGATGCTTCGACAGTTGAACCTGCGGATGTCTACCTTGGATGGGTCCGGAGCTGCTGTGCAGGCACTGGCTTCTGAGGGTGTTTTCAACCCTACGGACTTGCATATTAAACAGACTCCTCCTTCATTTAGGCCAAAATCTCGAACCATGCTTCAGAAACCGATGCCCAGGCCGCATGCTCAGGCCTCTATGCCTAAAAAACAAATAAGAATGGCTGAAGATCTTATAACTCTAATCAGGGGACGCCAACCTCCCCCTTTTGAGAGACCTAGGACTGAAGTTGTTTATGAATCTTCTGAACAAGATTCTGGTTTTTCTGATTCTTGTGATCTGGATTTGACCTTATCTACTTTTGAGGATTCTGATGCAGAGGACTCTATTCCCTCTGCTTCCCCTCCAGAGGATTTTTATTTTGGTGAAACCTTACATATTCTTAAGGGAGCATTTCCACTTGGAAAGCCAGGATTTTTCTGATTCTAAAAAGAGGCTTGGGGATTTCTTACTCCTGCCTCAGCATAGGACTTTAGCTATACCTCCTGTACTAGACATTGTTGATGATGCCTTTCCAGAATCTAGTTTGGCCCCTGATTCTTTGCCTCCTTATCCCGGAAAACCTGACCGATATTACAGGGTTCCTGATTCTCACAAGTTCCAGAGACCGTTTCACAGGGACCCAAGGGCATTAAGGCATCTACTGCTAAAAATCCTATCCCCTCTGATAGAGACTCCAGGGTACTGGATAGATGGGGTAAGAAAGTTTACAATTCTGCAACCTTGACCATTAGGGCTTTAAACTGCCAGTTTCATATGTTAAAATCTCAACAACATGTTAGTGGATTGCTTAAACAGAAAATGATGTTAATGCCGGACTGTGCTGAAAATAAAGAATTACAGGATTTAATGCATTCTGATGAACAGGTTGGAAAACGTACTTTGCAATGTGGATTTGCTTCATTAGAGGCCTCTTGCAGGGCTGTTACTGGGTCTGTGCTCAGAAGGCATGCTTCTTAGAAGCTTAGAAGGAGCAATCTTTGCCAGGTCATGTTAAAGCTAAATTGTTGGATGCTCCCTTAAATCAGGACCGCCTATTTGGCAACAAGGCTGAGGAAGTTCTTAAAAAGATGGAAGATAAAGCTAAGTCTATGCAAACTGTTAAAGATTTCTTACAAGTTCAGCCTCCTAGATTTAGTAGGCACTGGCCCTCTAAAAATTGGTCCTTTCCAGCACCTTCCAGGTCTTCTCAAGCCAAACCCAGACAGCAGAAACCCCAGGTTTTAGTCCCAAGGGGCACACAAGACTAGGCAGTGGGGGGTTTCCGCACCCAAACCTGGGAGCAGCAAGACTCTCCCCTATAGAAAACCATTTCAGTGACTTGCTTTTAAGACTTCAAAGCACTTCCCAACTGAATGTTCCTTTAGGTGGAAAGATTGGTCTGTAGGCCAAAAACTGGGAACTCATTACCCAGGACAAATGGGTGCAAAATATAGTGTCCCAAGGATACAGATTTCATTTCCACATGTTACCAACACCAAGTGGGTGGCCAGATCTACCTCCAAATCAGTGGGCAGAGGCCCAAAATCAAGTACTCTGTCTCTTAAACATGGGGGCTGTTCAGTTGGTACCAGAAGAGGAAAAGGGACAAGGTTTCTATTTGAGACTTTTCCTGGTACCCAGAAAAGGCAATACATGGCATCCTATCCTGGATCTTTCCATTCTAAACAACTTTCTGGTGATTCCAAAATTCAAAATGCTGACTGTTCAACAGCTGCTTCCTATGCTAGGCAAGGATGCATGGTTGGCAACACTGGACTTAGGGATGTGCAGGTATGCTTCTTTTATCAGGGAGTCTTGCAGAAGATACCTATGCTTCAAAGCAGGCTGCATGCACTATATCAGTTCTCTGCACTGCCCTTTGGCTTATCTACTGCACCCAGGGTATTCACAAAATGCCTAGCTCCAGTCATTGCATTTTGTAGGCAAAGAAATATTCAAATATACCCATACCTGGACGATTGTCTAATTCAGGCAGAAAGCAAGGACATCATCTGGCCTTTTTTCAAAGGGTACTGACTTGTCTAGGGTTCACCATAAACAAATAGAAATCCCACTTGGTACTCTGTCAACAAATTATATTCCTGGGAGCAAGCTTGAATACAACTTTCCAGATGGCTTTCCTCACGCCAGAAAAATGGATACATTTGACAACTTACTTCAAACAAGTGGCCACAAAAACCCAGCTATCTTCAAGGCAAATACTGCAAGCCTTTGGGTTCATGGCCTCATGCATTCTTCTAATACCATATGAGGAAACTACAATGGTATCTCAAAAGCCTACGGCTTCAACATTCACAGGATCTGGAAGCAAGGATTCCCATCATAACTTGACTATGCCTAGAGTTTCTTTGGTGGGCAGAGGCCTGCCACCAAAACAGGGGACTACCATTCACATTACCCCCTGCCAAACAAATCTTAACAGACGCATCAGACTGTGCATGGGGAGCTCACCTGGCAGGGAAGTGCATTCAGGGCAAATGGAACTCAAATCAAATGCACACAAATCAAAAGGAAAGGTTAGCTGTACAGAATGCCTTGACAGCCTTCGAGGACCACATTCTTCCAGGACAACTAATGGTAAAGACAGACAACACCACTGTCATGAGGTACATAAACAAGCATGGGGGGGGGTACACATTCTTACCCCCTCTGCAGACTAGCCATGGCATTGTGGAAAACGGCCTTGAGCTACCAAGTGAATCTACAAGCTCAATTCCTGCCAGGAAAACTAAATACACTGGCAGACAGACTAAGCAGAAACCTCATGGACCCACACGAATGGAAACTGGAACCAAGGATTTTCAACATGTTGACAAACAATTGGGGAGTCCAGATATAGACCTGTTGGCCTCCCCCCAAAACCATCAACTGGACAAATTTTGCACAAGGATTCCCCACAAGCAAGCTTGGAAAGTGGATGCTCTATCCTTCAGCTGGAAAACCCTATCCGTTTATGCCTTTCCTCCTCTGCCTCTGCTCTCCAAGGTACTACTAAAGGTCAAACAGGGCAAGCCAAAGACTATTTTAATTGCACCAGACTGGCCTCGCTAACACTGGTACCCACTCTTGCACAGTGTCACGCTTGGCTCCATGGCACCTGCCTCAGACTCCTTCCCTGTTGTCTCAGCAGGAAAACATGATTCTGCACCCTCAGCTGCAAACCCTGAACCTAGCAGCCTGGCTAATTATCTAATCTCTCCTTTACCATCCCTCAGTAAATCAGTAATGGATATCATTTTAGAGGCAAAGAGGCCTAGTACTAGAAAATGTTATGCTGCAAAATGGAGAAGATTCTGTGCTTGGGACCAGTCTCAAGGAATGAACGCAGCAGTGTCCAGTTTACCTCAGATTCTACAATATGTAACTGAGATGCTTCATAAGGGCTTGTCTTTTCCTCCTCCAAAATTCATGCCTCAGCCATTTCAGCTCATTATAGCACAGAGCCTCCCCTCTTCTCTCACCCCACTGCTCAAGCAGTTCCTCAGAGGGGCCAAAAATCTAAGGCCACCCAGGAGAGCTCCAACTTCAGCCTGGGATCTTAACTTTGTCTTAGAGATAGATACTGATGTCCTTCAAAAATGCAAGTGCAGTCCTGACATATGGGTTGTCCTGCCTCAGGCAGCCCTTCGGTTGGCCAGATTCCAAAGTCTGGGTCCGGCGTCAGCCGATGTCGCCTCCTCCCCGACGTCAGGGCGACTGGAGTATAAAGGCATCCGCCGACGCCATCTTCAGTCTTTCTTGCCGCGCGGTGCCCGAAGCAGAAGCAGTTCGCAAGTGCCGGTCGGTCAGCTCCTGTGTTTCAGTTACCGAAGTCATCTAAAGCTAAGTACCCGCTAGAACATTTTTTCTTGCCTCAGCCGATGTCAGAACAAATTGAGAAAGTTAATAATTGTTTGTCTTGTGGTAAACAAATACCTCATAAGGACTTCCACTCTTACTGCCTCCCTTGTCTGGGCCCAGACCACGACGTCTCTGCCTGTGCTTGCTTTAATAAGCGCACTCTCAGGCACCGGGCAGAGTTTGCCGAAGACTTTTTTGGCGAATCCTCCGCTTACAACATGCCGTCGGAACAACCGACAGCGCAAACTACCAAAAAACGAAAGGACCGGGACTGACATCCTCGGCCCGCGACTTCCACCGATATTACGCCTAAGCCCTCCGCGGGTGCTTCGGTCCCTTCGGAAGCGGTAATTCAACCGCTCTAGACCGACACGGCGTTAACTCATTCCTCGGTCTCGGAGACTACACTGGTGCCAGTTGTTGATTTTCCTCCGGAAACCGAAGTTCTGGATTTACCCGACACCATTCCCGTGGACAAAGTTACCCCTGCACGTGGGGCAGCTAGGCCTCCTGTATCCATGTCAATCAAGGCCTTTGCACGTGCTAAGGCCGCCAGCCAGGCCAAGGCCCATCCTAAGCCTACTTCTCAGGCCCCATCTGACAGACAAATCATGTCTCTGGCTGCAGATTTAATTTCTCTTATCAGAGGGTCTCAGCCTCACCCAGACAGAGGTTCTCAGCTGCCTGCAGAAAAAAGGCCTAGAACTGAGCAGGCAGACAACCTCTCTTCAGATGAAGCCTCTGAGGATTCAGAACATTTAGATACCCAAGAAGAATCCTTCCAGGCCTATGAGGACTCTGATGCTGAGGAATCTATTCCCTCTGCCTCTCCTCCAGAGGATTTTTCTTTCGGTGAAGTCCTCCACTCTATGAGGGAACATTTTAAGTGGCAGGGTCAGGAATTTTCTGATTCTAGGAAAAGGCTACGTACCTTCCTTAAGTTACCCCAGCACAGACCTTTAGCTATTCCTCCAGTTTTGGATGTCCTGGATGATGTTTTCTCCGACTCCAGTGCTTCCCCTGATTCTCTCCCTCCTGCTCCTGTTAAGCCAGACGGATATTACAGGGTCCCTGACACTCACAAGCACCTCTTTAAGGCCCACTCTGTGGATCTAGAATCTATTTCACAGGGCCCCAAAGGAGTGGCTACCTCCTCAGCCAAAAATCCACTGCCAGCTGACAGGGAAGCAAGGTCCCTGGAGAGATGGGGTAAAAAAATTTATACCTCTTCCACCCTTGCCATGAGGTCTCTTAACTGCCTTTTTCATATGTTTCAGTACCAGGATTATTTACTGGATGATTTGCAGAAAAAGATAGCCTCTCCTGAGCCTATAGACAGAAAGGCATTGCAGGATTTGGTTCATAACACTCAGCAGGTTAGTAATCATTTTCTGCAGTGTGGTTATGATGCATTGGAGGCTTCATGTAGGGCAGCTATGACAGGGGCTGTTATCCGTAGACATGCTTGGTTGAAAGAACAGCCACTGCCAGATCATGTTAAAGTAAAGCTCCTGGACGCACCTCTGGATAAACAGAAGCTTTTTGGTGCTAATGCTCAGGATGTGTTGAAATCTATTGAGGAAAAGGCAAAATCAGTACAGACAGTAAAGGATTTCCTCCAGGTTCAGCCACCAAGGTTCAGCAGGAATTGGCCTTCAAAGAATTGGTCCTTTCCAGACTCTGACAAATTTCAAAGGCGAAAGAACAGGCGTGCACGAGGTAGAGGGCAATACAGGGGCTCCTACAGGGGATGCCAATGGCAACCACAAAATCAGAGAAGTGGCACAGGTAGTTCACCTGCACCACAGGGACAATCACAATGACTTACCTTTCACTCCGCCTACCAAGGCTCAAAGAGAAGCACCTCTAGGCGGAAAATTATCTCTATTCTCAAAAAACTGGCACATTATAACAAAGGACAATTGGATTCTGGACATAATAGACAGAGGTTACAGGTTCCACTTCCATACCTTACCAGCAGGACAAGGCATGCCAAACCTGCCACAAAATCAAAGGGCAGAGGCACTCATAGAAGTCTCAAAGCTGTTACAAATGAAAGCAATAGAGAAGGTTCCTCCTCAGGAACAAGGCCAGGGATTTTATTCAAGACTGTTCCTTGTTCCAAGAAAAGAAAAACAATGGAGGCCTATATTGGACTTGTCCGTTCTAAATACTTGTCTCATGGTGCCAAAATTCAAGATGCTGACGTTACAGCAACTTCTTCCCATGCTGGGCAAGGGGTCTTGGCTGGTTACTCTGGACCTCAAGGAGGCATACCTGCATGTCCCTATCAGACACAGTTGCAGAAGATACTCAGATTTCTTGCAGGAACAGAGCACTATCAATTCTCAGC
This sequence comes from Protopterus annectens, assembly GCF_019279795.1. Taxonomy (NCBI): domain Eukaryota; kingdom Metazoa; phylum Chordata; order Ceratodontiformes; family Protopteridae; genus Protopterus; species Protopterus annectens. The sequence continues at coordinate 933,994,106 of NC_056727.1, forward strand.
ATTGCTGTTTGGCTTATCTACTGCACCCAGAGTATTCACGAAATGCCTGGCATCAGTAGTGGCACATTGCAGACTCCAGGGGATTCAAATATACCCTTACCTGGACGACTGCCTAATACAAGCAGACAGCAAACAGACCTTGATAAAACACTTGGATTACGTCATTCAATTGCTGCAGGCTTTGGGATACACAGTCAACATTCAAAAATCAAGACTACTGCCATCCCAAAAGATTATTTTTCTAGGAGCAAAACTGGACACACAGCTACAAATGGCTTTCCTCACAGAGGAGAAACAAGAGCATTTAACAGCTTACTTCAAAGGCCTAGCAAAATTAACCCACCTGACTGCAAGGAAGACCCTGCAGGTCCTGGGGTTCATGGCATCTTGCATTCTTCTAATCCCTCTGGCAAGACTACACATGAGAAAGCTGCAATGGTACCTAAAACGCTTGTGGTCACAGCACAGCCACAACCTAGAAGACAATACCACTCATACCATGCCTCCAAAGGGAATTTCTGTGGTGGGCTCAAGCAAGTCACTTAAACGAAGGCATGCTTTTCAACAAACCCCCAACAAGTCAAACTATTACAACAGACGCCTCAGACCATGGATGGGGGCCGCACATGGACGGCAGATGCATTCAAGGGCAATGGACTCCCATGGAGATGCATCAGCACATAAACCAAAAAGAGATGTTGGCAGTGATACATGCAATAGAAGCCTTTGGAAAATCTCTTTAGCAAGGTCATCTGCTAATAAGGACAGACAACACCACTGTCATGTGGTACATAAACAAACAAGGGGGCACTCATTCCTACCCCCTCTGCAGACTAACAATGATTCTTTGGGAAAAGTCCCTAAAACTGAACATCTACTTGCAATCCCAGTTTGTTCCGGGCAAGGACAATGTTCTGGCAGACAGGTTGAGCAGAAATTTCTTGGATCCACACGAATGGATTCTACACCCACGCATTTTCTCACAAATAACATCTGCATGGGGAAGACCAGACATAGACCTCTTTGCATCTCATCTCAATCATCACCTGGAAAGGTTCTGCACAAGGATACACCATCCTCTAGCTTGGAGAACGGATGCTCTTTCCTTCAGCTGGAATGCTCTAACGATTTATGCATTTCCTCCTCTACCTTTGCTCACCAAGGTGTTACTGAAGATCAAGGCAGAACAACCAAGAGGAATCTTGATAGCTCCAGACTGGCCAAGGCAACACTGGTATCCACTACTACCGAGAATAACTCACACCAAACCGTGGCCCTTGCCTCAATGGCCTCTGCTCCTGACTCAACACAATTACAAGACTGTTCATCAGAACCTACAAACCTTAAAGCTGACAGCTTGGAGAGTTCCATGACTCAGACCCATGACTCCCTCTCCGAAAATGTTCAGGAAATTTTGCTGGAGGCACGCAGACCTTCCACCAGAAAAACCTATTCGGCCAAATGGAAGAGATTCACCATCTGGGAATGTCAACAAGGGCCAGGATGCATCACTGATGAACATACCTCAGATATTAGAATACTTGGCAGAAATGTTTCACAATGGCCTCTCATACTCTTCCATCAAAATCCACGCTTCAGCTATCTCAGCACATTACAACTGTGATCCACCTGTGTTTTCGCATCCCTTGCTAAGACAGCTTCTAAGAGGCATAAAGAATATCAAACCTCCAAGGAAGCTGCCAGTTCCTGCATGGGACCTCAACTACATCTTGGAAAAATTAACTCTTCCTCCTTTTGAACCAGCAGCATCTTCAGAAATGCAATTTCTCTCTTGGAAAATGGTTTTCTTGTTGGCAGTCACCTCAGCAAGAAGAGTCTCTGAGATACAGGCCCTCATGGCAGTTCCTCCTTTTCTCATCTTTCATCAGGACAGAGTTTCCCTTAGGACCAATCCTTCATTCATGCCTAAGGTGATATCCAGAGTGTCTCTAAACCAAACAATTCACCTGCCTACTTTCTTTCCTAACCCTCAAAATAAAGTGGAAAAGCTGCTGCATACTTTAGACATTCACAGACAACTGCGCTACTACTTGGACAGAACAAAGTCCACCAGGAAGTCTGACCAACTGTTTGTAGCCTATGCTGCTGGAGTGCAAGGAAAAGCAGTCACCAAACAAACTATCTCAAAATGGATTGGACACTGCATCAGATTCTGTTATTCTTTTCATGGAAAGTGTGTGCCAGCTAATATTAGACCACACTCCACCAGAGCTATGGCCACATCCACAGCTTTTCTAAGAGAAGTGGCTACAAAAGACATTCTTGAGGCTGCTACATGGAGCTCCGTGCATACATTTACCAAACACTACAACCTGCCATTATACTCCAGATCCCGAGCAGGCTTTGCTTCGGCAGTCCTGCAGGGCCTTCTAGCTACACCATCTCTTGCTTAGTCCTACCACCCCCAACTTGGCTATGGTATTCAACCCATATGTCAGGACTGCAGTTGCATTCTTGAAGGACATAGTACAGTTTTGTACCTACCATAAATGTAGATGTCAGATAGATATGCAACTGCAGTCAGGTTTACCATCCCTCCTACCCCTCTGTATTTCCCCTTTTGGGTCCTTTCTCCCCTTACCTGTCAGCTGAGGATATATATATTATGGTGTATCTGTTTATTACTGTTGTGCATGTCTGTTTTTTTTATCTGTTTATCCATTCACAAAATTTAGCCTTCCTTGGAGGGCACCTGGCATCTGGGGCAAGAAACACTGAAGAAGATGGCGTCGGCAGATGCCTTTATACTCCAGCCGCCCTGACGTCGGGGAGGAGGCGACATCGGCCGGCGCCAGACCCAGACTTTGGAATCTGTCCGACCGAAGGGCTGCCTGAGGCAGGACAACCCATATGTCAGGACTGCAGTTGCATATCTATCGGACATCTACATTTATGGTAGGTACAAAACTGTACATGTTAAGTTGTCTATCTCGCCTTCATTCTTGCTGGATGAGTTCGGAGCCGACCTCTGCTCCGACTCGGCCACTCTAAAAGCTCGAGAGTTGGTTCCACCGGCTCGAGGCTCCCCTTATATCCCACAATGCTAGGCGTGAGTTACCTCAGATCTCGTTTGCCGCTACAGCGATCGAGGTGTGTTTTCTACCGGCTCCAGGTTACTGAAAGTTAGACTAGTTTAAATTCTTTAGACTTAAGCTAGCTTAGTGTATTTTTCTTTCCCCTTAGTGTAGTGGATATTATCCCTTCTACCTTTTATCCAGCCCCCTTTTTCTAAAGAACTTATAGTTCTTTCCCTAAGGCCGGGCCCTTCCTTCCCTATCCTTAGGGTGTGTATGTGTTTGATTAGGGAGTTTTAACTTAACTTACCTTTAGTTTAAATAATTCCCTTTGAACCCCTATCAGTGTAATCTGTGTGTTTTCTGTGTGTGATTACACTTCGGTTCCTTGAGTATGTCCAAGGATACAAAGGTCTCAGGCTTCAAGAAGTGTGACTCGTGCTGTCAGAAAATGTCTCTGACAGACTGTCACACTTCTTGTGTGTATTGCCTGGGACCTTTACACCTGCAGGACTCTTGTGCTGTATGCCATGGCTTCAGCCCTAGAGTCCTGCAGGAGAAAAAATAAACTCATTTTGAGGGGTTTGATTAAGCCTGAAGGTTCCCTTTCTGTGTCATCGTGGAAACCTTCTAAGGCTTCCAAGACCTCGGCTCCAGCTTCAGAGTCGAGGCCTAAGGCTCAGCCTACTGCTTCATCGGCTCCGGCTGGAGCCGATGAGTCTTTGACTGCAGTATCTGTGGTTTCTCGGCTCCGGCGGAGCCGAGGCATTAGAGATTCCTGGGTCGGCTCCGATCAGACCATCGGAGCCGACATCTAGAAAGAGATCGAGGTCACCGTCCCTTGGCTCCGTTCATTCGGCTCCAGCGTCTCCCCTGCTGTCTGAACGGAGCCACAGATCTCACTCCTCCAGGTCATCGAGGCTCTCAGATCACGACCTCCAGAGGGTAGTGAGTAGACTTTTGAAGTCTGAGGTACTGGCCCAAATGCTCCAGAGTCCGACTCATCAGTCGATGCCTCAACTTGTTCCAATAAATATTCCTCCTCCGACTCCTTTGAGCTCGGGGCCGGCGTCTCGGGACCGAGACTGTGGTAGCGTCGGAGCCGATACAATTGTCTTCGGCTCCGGCTCCGATTTCTTCTTTTGAAGAATCTCGGCGGGCTTCCCTCTTCGGCTCCGAGGGGGTGAGTGGCATCGGACCCTTGTCAGACCCCCCTCTCCCTCTCAGTGCTTCGGCGCTGGTGAGTTCGGCTCCGACATCGGCCTCGGAGCCATCTCTGTCAGTGCCGAGGAGGTTCCCAGCTTCTCGGGCGGGGACCTCTGGCTCTGCCGGACAGGGGTGCATTCGAGGTCATGCGGAGTGTGTTGGAACCTTGTTCAACTCCACAGTCGGCTCCGATCGCCCCTCCCTCTTCGGTGCCTTTGGTTATGTCGACTCACTCCCTCATCCCAGACCGCAGAGAGCCAGCTCCTCAAGAATCCCTTGTGGGGATCTCATCCTCTTCGAGGCCTCCCTGAATTGGCGGGAGCCCCTAGGAAGAGAAAGTGTAAGAGGAAGCACATAGACTCACCTGAGTCTGTCACCTCTGACACAGATTTAGAGGATTCGAGGGTTCCCCATTCCCCTTCTGAAGATGTCTCTTTCACAGACATTCTAGAGATCCTGAAGCAGAGGGAAATTGGCCAGCCCTTAACCCTTCGGAGGATGAATCTGTGTATCTTGAGGCGTTTGGCTCTCGCCCTTCCACCTCCTGGGTGTCCCCCTTGATCCCCTCATGCAGGTGGTTGCAAAGAAGGCCTGGACGGCTCCTGATTCAGTGGACCCTACCCCAGGAGACCTTCCAAATTTATAACAGCACCAACTGACAAGCAATTTCTCAAAAGGTGTTTCTGTGGATGCTATGGTGGTAGCTGCTGCCACCAAGAAGGAACTAGCTGATCCTTCAGTGCCTGTTCATCCCCTAACAAAGAATCTAGGTCTATGGACAGGTACGGAAGCAGATGTTCTCGTCAGCGACCTTTGCTATGCGTTCGCTGAACTACCTATGCCATTTTACTGCCTTCAAAGAGACTTGATCAAAGCGAGTGACATGTTGAAGGATCCTACGGCTGCGGGTTTTCAAGACAAGATGAACACTCAGCTGGCTACCCTGAACTCCATAGCTAACTCCTCCATGCCCCTCCTTTCTTATGCGGCTGATGGAGCGAGCAGGGCCGCAGGGACAGGTGTGGCCTTACGCAGGCATGCCTGGATGCGGCTATGCAACTTTGCGGACCCCTTTAAAGCGTCTTTCACTAATTGCCCGTTTGATGGATCATCTCTTTTGGTCCTCAAGTGAAAGAAACCTTGACTAGGTGCGAGACAGATGGCAAGATCTTTCTGCCGTCGGAGTCCGTTTTTCTACTCCTTCTAGGCCTTACCCCAAAGGCCAGAAAAGTGGGAAAATGTGGTTCATAAACAATCTCAAGGGACTTCGCCTGGCGACAGAGTCTGTTCCCCGCCAGAGGCAGAGGGGGGAACAACAATGGTAGACGTCGCCCTAGAGGCAGGGGGGATCCGCAGAACCAGGGCAATCGAAAAGCCTTCTCTGATAAGCCCTTTCAGCATCCCTGAGGTGTTGCCTGACTGCCCACCTTCGGAGGCAGTCGGGGGAAGATTGTCACTGTACCCAGAAGCCTGGCTATCCCTGACTCAAGACAAATGGGTACAGTCCATCATTTCCGAAGGCTGTTCCATTCCCTTCGTTCGCATTCCATCAAAAAAATCCCTTCCAGATGTTCCACCCGCTCAAAGGGATCTTGCAGCTTTGGAAATTTCAAAGCTGTTTGCAAAAAGAGCAATTCAGCCAGTTCCAGCAGACCAGCAAGGATCCGGAATCTACTCCAGGTTCTTTTTAGTTCCAAAGAAAACAGGGGACTGGAGACCAATTTTGGATCTCAGTATCTTGAACAAGTCAGTCAAGAAAACAAGATTTCGGATGGTCACGCTGCAGTCCATCCTTCCCCTATTGGGAAAGGGAAACTGGATGTGCTGTATAGACCTTCAGGATGCGTACTATCACATAAAAATGAACAGACGCTCCAGAAGATTCCTCCGCTACGCTCCAGAAGATTCCTCCGCTTCAGGCTGGGAACCAGTCATTTTCAATTCAGGGCCCTGCCCTTTGGTCTCACCACTGCCCCCCGGGTGTTTACCAAATGCATGGCAGTGGTAGCTTCTCACCTGAGACGTCAAGGATTCCAGGTGTTTCCATATTTGGACGACTGGCTCCTCACAGCTCCCACCAAGCATCTTCTTCTATTGGCCAGGGACTACACCTTTCGCATTTGTCAAAATTTAGGCATTTCAATAAATTGCGAAAAGTCTGTTTTGTCGCCTTGTCGTACTATTACCTTCATAGGCGCAAATCTAGACACAGTCAACATGTCTGCGAGACTAACAGATCAGAGAATAACAGACATACACAAACTGGTCTCGCTCCTCTTCAGCAGCAACAGAATCAAAGCCAGGTTAGTTCTGAAAGTGTTGGGGATTATGGCTGCCATACCTCTGCTTCCATTAGCCAGATTCCACATGAGAATCCTTCAATGGATGCTCTTCACGCAATGGTCATACCAGCAACTTCCGATGTCCCACACCATTATGATTACGCAAACATGCAGAAATCATCTTCTGTGGTGGATGTCTTCCCTCAGCTCTTATTGGGAAGACCCTTTGTCCCTTCCTCCGGTTGCTACTCTGACAACGGACGCCTCCCTGATCGGGTGGGGGCATTATCAGGGCAGAACTGTCCAGGGCACATGGCAACCAGACGAATGCCACTTGCACATAAATGTTCTAGAGATGAGAGCAGTGCTTTTAGCGTTGCAAGCCCTTCAAGACTCTCTTCCCTTGGGAACGATAGCAATCCAGACGGACCATATGTCTGTAGTGTGGTATATCAACAAACAAGGCGGAACCAGGTCCTACCCCCTGTGTCGAGAAGCACTCAGACTGTGGCAATGGGCGATTTCTTCTCAGCGGTTTCTGATAGCAACGCACATCCCGGGAAGTCCAATCAAATCGCGGACAAGTTGAGCAGAGCTATCCTCATGCCTCACGAGTGGTCTCTGAAAGACTCTGTTGTGAGAGAAATTTTTCTCAAGTGGGGTCAGCCTTGCTGCGACCTTTTTGCTACTCCCCAAAACAGCAAGTGCAGAGATTATTTCACCCTATTCCCTTTACCAGGCCTGCCCAGCAGAGGCGCTCTAGTCCAAGTTTGGCCCGGGGACTTCTGTATGCATTTCCTCCCTTCCCACTAATCTCTCAAGTGATACAGAAAGCTATCGCTCAGAAGGCCTCGTTGATCCTCATTGCTCCTTACTGGTCTCGACAGGTTTGGTTCCCCTTTCTACATAATTTTCTGTTGGAGCGACCTTGGCATCTGGACCTAGTTCCAGATCTTTTGATCCATCAGTCGGGTCAGTTTCATCGCTCCCTTCCCTCTCTGAACCTCACTGCTTGGTTCCTCCAATTCCAACCTTAGCCAGGCTTCCTCAAATATCTCACTCTGTCCGAGATATTTTGATAGCTTCCCATAAATCTTCCACTCGAAAGATTTATTTGAGTAAGTGGAAACGTTTCGCCTATTGGGCTCAAGGAAGGGACATAGATCCTTTCACTGCTTCCATCCAAATGGTCCTTGATTTTCTAGCTGAACTCTTCCATGCAGGTTCATCTCCTTCTATTCTTAAAGTTCAATTGGCAGCTATTTCTAACTTTCATGTGGGCATTGCAGAGTCTGCCATAATGTCCCACAAGCTTTGCAAAGCCTTTTTGAAGGGAGATGTTCTTCATCTCACATTGCTGCAGTCCTTACACTTGGGGTAGTCCGCTGTCCTCGGTCGGCCCGAATATCAAAGTATAAGGCTGACGTCGGTCAGGGCGCATTTGACTGACATCAGAACGTCAGGGTACAAATGCGCATGACCCACGTCATATCCTCAGTCTTTTTTGCCGCATGGTCCGATGCAGAAGCAGCGTTGCAAGTGCCGGTTGGCGTTCTGAAATTGTTCGATTTCGGAGTTTCAGACCGAATCAAAGTTGGCTAAGTACACCGTTGGGAATATTTTAGTTTTTCTTGCCTCAGTGGTTTACCGGATGTCAGAAAAGTGAATAACTGTATTTTTGTGGGAAACAGATACCGCATAGAGACTACCATACTTTGTGTATTCCTTGTTTAGGGCGAACGGCGTTGTTGGGTGTCGCTCTTGTGCTAGATTCAATAAGCGCACTATTAAGAGAAGATTAGATTGTGCCAGGTTAGTCTTCGGAAGCGGTGCAATTGTAAAATGCCGCCGGATGCTCCGGCCTTCTTCGAAGAAGCGCAAGGACAAAGCTGTTAAACCTAGGCTAGAGGAACCGTCAGTACCGGGCCGGTTCTTTAGAGGTGTCGGTGGAGCGGTGGTTCCACGGAGGTTTCTTTGGGATCCCAGGAGAGACTGTGTTATTGCAGGATGTGGCCTCTCAGGAGGTAGGCCAGGCTGATGGGGCTTCTCAGGTTACTATACTCCCTCCTGCCTAGGGTGGTTAGGCCTCTCCTTCTGTTTCCAAGGCTTCTCCCAGGGCAGGCCAGGTTTAGCTTCAGTTGGTGTTACCCCTAGTTCTTCAGGAACTGTGCCCAAGAAGCATATGCTTAAAATGGCAGAAGATTTGATTACTTTGATTAGGGGTTCTATGCCCCCTCCTGATAAGAGACCTAGGGTGGAGCCTGAGCTAGGGAGTTTTGAGCAGGCTTCAGATGTTTCAGAGTCTTCGCTGAAGACTTGCAGGAGTACTCTCCTTATTCTGATTCTGATGTGGATGATTCTACTCCTTCTGCTTCTCCTCCTGAGGATTTTTCATTTTCAGAAACTCTTCATTCCATGAGGGAGCATTTTAAGTGGGAAGGTCAGGACTTCTCTGATTCCAGGAAAAGGCTTAGGGAATTTTTGTTTTTACCCCAGCATAGGCCTTTGGCTATACCTCCTGTTTTGGATGTAGTGGAGGATGTTTTTACAGAGGCTTCTCTTAATCCTGATTCTTTGCCTCCTGCTCCTGTTAAACCGGATAGATATTACAGGGTGCCTGAAGCTCATAAGTATCTTTTTAAGAGTCCTAGGGCAGACCCAGAAACTGTTAGCCAGGGGCCTAAAGGTGTTAAGGCTTCTGTTGTAAAGAATCCGGTTCCTGCAGACAAAGAGGCCGGGCCTTGGATAGATGGGGAAAGAAAGTTTATACTTCCACTCTTGCTATGAGGGCTTTGAATTGCCAGTTTCACATGTTGAAATACCAAAACTATCTCCTTTCACAATTGAAGTCTAAGGTTGATGCTCTGGCAGAAGGTATTGATTGTAAAGAGTTGCAAGATTTAGTACATGTTTTTTAACAGGTGGGTAAGCATTCTTTGCAATGTGGTTTTGATGCTGTACAGGCCTCGTCTAGGGTGGCTGCCACTGGGTCAGTTCTTCGCAGGCACGCCTGGCTGAGGGATCAAAATTTATCTGACCATGTTAAAACAAGGATTTTAGATGCTCCTTTACAATCTGACGTGTTGTTTGGTTCCCCTGTTGAGGCAGTTTTAAAGAAAATGGAAGACAAGGCTAAGTCTATGCAGACTGTTAAAGATTTTTTGCAGGTCCAGCCTCCAAAGTTTAGTAGAAATTGGCCTACTAAGGGGTGGACGATCCTTCTTATGATTCCCAGTCTAGGGGTAGATCTAGGCGCGGTAGGGGCACAGCTCAGGGCTCTTTCAGGCCTGCAACAGGGAGTTCTCCTGCACAGTCTTCGCGTGAGCGCAGGGGTCAGCCCTTTCGTAAACAGACCCAATGACCTACCTTTTCAGCTGCCAGAGCCTTCTGTCTGGCAGCACCTTTGGGAGGAAGGTTGGCACTTTTCAAAGAAAATTGGAGTTTAATTACCCAAGACAGATGGGTATTGGATATCATACACCACGGTTACAGGTTTTATTTCCATACCTTGCCTCCTTTCAAAGGCATGCCAGGCGTTCCTCCTCAACAAAGAATAGAGGCTCACAAGCAAATTTCTCTGTTACTCCAAATAGGGGCCATACAGCCGGTCCCTATGCCAGAAGTGGGCCTAGGATTTTATTCTCGCCTGTTCCTAGTACCAAAGAAAGGGAACACGTGGAGACCAATTTTGGACTTATCTATCCTCAACACTTATCTGGACATTCCCAAGTTCAAAATGTTGACGTTACAGCAGCTTTTACCTCTGCTGGGCAAGGATCATTGGATGGTAACTTTGGATCTCAAGGAGGCTTACCTTCATGTTCCTATCAGACTAAGTTGCAGGAAGTATCTGCGTTTGAGCGGGGACTTCTCACTATCGGTTCTCGGCATTGCCTTTGGTCTTATCAACGGCGCCCAGAGTGTTCACGAAAGTTCTGGCTCCAGTGATAGCTTTCTTCAGGCTCAAAGGAATACAGATCTATCCTTATTTGGACGACTGCCTGATTCGGGCTCAAGGAAGGGAAGAGCTTCTTCATCATTTGGAATATGTGATAGCAGTGCTAAGATGCCTGGGGTATTCTGTGAACGAAATAAAGTCCAGTCTACCCTCTCAGGACATGTGCTTTCTGGGTGTAAGACTGAATACAGCATCCCAGATGGCCTTTTTAACCCCGGACAAACAAAAGAGTCTTTCCCTTTACTTCCATCAACTATCTCATCAGTCCGGGCTGACTGCAAGGACAGTCCTTCAAGCCTTAGGGTTCATGGCATCTTGTATTCTGGTGCTTCCCAATGCCAAACTGCATATGAGGAAGCTGCAATGGTATCTCAAAAATGTATGGACACAGCACTGCCAGGATCTGGACACTGTCATTCAAATAATACCTTGCATTCAAAAGGAATTTTTGTGGTGGGCTCAGGAATGTCACCTAAACAAGGGACTCTCTGTGACCCGGCCAGAGGCGAGTCAGATTTTAACGACAGATGCCTCAGTCAAAGCTTGGGAGCACATCTAAATGGAAAGTGGATACAAGACAAGTGGCCTGCCAGACTATAACATCTACATATCAACATGAAGGAGATGTTAGCAGTCCAGTTTGCATTAATAGCTTTCAAGGATTTACTTCTTCCAGGGCAGGTGTTGATTCTAACAGACAACACAACTGTCATGTGGTACATCAACAAGCAAGGGGAACGCATTCTTATCCTCTATGCAGGCAAGCAATGATTTTGTGGGAGACTGCTCTCCGTTTACAGCTCAATCTTCAGGCAAGGTTTCTGCCAGGAGCACAGAACTCCTTAGCAGATGTGTTGAGCAGACGAATTATGGATCCCCACGAGTGAAAATTGGATCCTCATGTATTTCAGAAATTGACAGTGTCATGGGGAACTCCAGACATAGATCTGTTCGCTTCTCCACTAAACCATCAGCTGCCAAAGTTTTGCACAAAAAGGTTTCATCCCACAGCTTGGAAAGTGGATGCTCTTTCTTTCAACTGGAGCAATCTTCATGTGTATGCCTTTCCACCTCTGCCTCTCCTTCCAAAGGTACTTATAAAGGTCAGACAGGACAAGCCAAGGATGATTTTAATAGCTCCAGATTGGCCTCGACAGCACTGGTACCCATTACTGAGAAGTCTGGTACAGAAGCCTCCATGGCCTTTGCCTTCGATTCCACACCTGTTGTCACAGGAGGACAGCCATCTGCTCAATGTCAAACTTCACTCTCTGCACCTAACAGCCTGGCATATTCTGTTTTGAATCATAGTAGGCCTCCACTTCCTCAGCAAGTTTTGAATGTAATTTTGGAAGCTAGAAGGCCTAGTACAAGGAAAGTGTACGCAGATAAATGGAAGAGATTTTTATTTTGGAGTGCAGCAAAAGATTTTGATGTTTCTGAGCCTAATTTGAGTGTGGCTCTTCAATATCTTACTGAGTTACTGGACAAAGGTTTGTCTTTCTCTTCTATTAAGGTTCATGCTGCAGCAATTTCAGCTCACTATGATTGTGACCCACCATTGTTTTCTCATCCTTTGTTCAAGCAATTTCTTAGAGGGGCAAAGAATATAAGACCCCCAAGAGCTCCTACTCCTGCTTGGGATCCCAATTTTGTGTTGGAGAAACTCACTCTACAACCTTTTGAGCCTGCAGCTACTTCTGAGTTGAAATATTTATCATGGAAGACTGCTTTTTTGTTGGCCATTACCTCTGCAAGAAGGGTTTCTGAATTGCAGGCCCTTATGGCGGTTGAGCCTTTCTTGATTTTCCATAAGGATAGGGTATCTTTACGTACTAATCCTTCCTTTATGCCTAAGGTGGTTTCTAGTGTGGCTTTAAACCAAACTATTAATTTGCCTACTTTTTATGCAAATCCCCAAAATAAAGGGGAAAAGATTTTGCACACTTTAGATGTACACAGGCAGTTGCGATATTATTTGGACAGAACTAAAGGGATCAGGCAGTCTCAGCAATTATTTGTTTCTTTTGCGTTGAGTTCTCAGGGCAAGCCTGTGTCAAAACAAACTATTTCTAAGTGGATTGGGTTTTGCATTGCTTTCTGTTATTCCCATCATGGCAAGGAGATTCCAGCTGGGATTAGGCCTCATTCCACTAGAGCTACTGCCACTTCAACAGCTTTTTTGAGGGGGGTGGCAACCAAGGATATTTTGGAGGCAGCTACTTGGAGTTCAGTGCATACTTTCTCTAGGCATTATCACCTGCCACTTTACTCTAAATCCAGGGCTGGTTTTGCCACTGCTGTTTTGCAGGGAATTTTGGCAGCTCCTGCTTCCTTATAGTTTGGCCATCCTCCCATACCTCTGCTTTGGGATTCTACCCAAGTGTAAGGACTGCAGCAATGTGAGATGAAGAACATAGTACAGTTTTGTACCTACCATAAATGTAGATGTTCAAGATCCACATTGCTGCAGTCCAATTACCCTCCCTCCTTCCCTCTGTAGTTAGAGGTGGTTGTGTGGGTTGAGTTGTAAATATTGTGTATATAGTGTATATTTTGTACATATAATTAGGGCAAGGGTGCTTGGGTGTTTGTCTTGCTGTCTTTTGGTTTTGACCTTTATTTTTAGGGTCTTCTGACATCTGGGGCAAGAAAAGACTGAGGATATGACGTCGGTCATGCGCATTTGTACCCTGACGTTCTGATGTCAGTCAAATGCGCCCTGACCGACGTCAGCCTTATACTTTGATATTCGGGCCGACCGAGGACAGCGGACTACCCCAAGTGTAAGGACTGCAGCAATGTGGATCTTCGAACATCTACATTTATGGTAGGTACAAAACTGTACTTTTTTCTACTCAGACCTCCTATAAGAAATCCTCCTCCTCCTTGGGACCTAAATTAAGTTCTTAGTTCTTTGATTCTTTCCCCTTTCGAACCTGCAGCCTCCTGTTCTTTAAAATTGCTATCATGGAAGACACTCTTTCTGGTAGCTATTACTTCAGCTAGAAGAGTTTCAGAACTTCATGCACTCAGCTGTCGACCTCCTTATCTGTTGTTCCATAAGGACAGGGTATCTTTACGAACCAACCCGTCTTTTTTACCTAAGATAGCCTCGGCGTCTAACCTAAATCAAAGCATTAACCTCCCTGTGTTTTTTCCAGAATATTCTAACAGGTCTGAACAAAATTGCATTGGCTAGATGTTCGTCAGTTAAGGTACTATTTGGATAGAACCAAACAATTCAGAAAATCTGACCAGCTGTTTGTCTCTTATGCAGAAGGCAGAAAGGGACTTTCAGTTTCAAAGGTATCATTATCTAGATGGCTAACATCTCTGATTTCCCTTGTTTATGAAATTAGACACCAAAAGCTGCCTAACAAACCTAAAGCCCATTCTACCAGAGCTTTGGCTACTTCTATAGCCTTCCAAGACAGCCTGCCTATTGACACCATTTGTGCAGCGGCTACTTGGACTACTCCTCACACTTTCATTTCTCATTATAAGTTGGATTTAGCTTCTAGGCATAGAGCTAACTTTGGTTCCACTGTTCTCAGGAGTCTGTTCCGTTAGGCCACCGGGACAAGGTGCTAGGACGGTCCCATCCAGCAAGAATGAAGCGAGATAGACAACTTAACATATAGAAGTTATGTTCTTACCATAACGTTCCATGTTAGTTGTCTTCTTCTCGCCTTCTTCTTAAGGCCCCACCCTTCCCCCGGGCCTGGACAGACCTAGAGGAGTTTTTGATTGTGACCTCTCTTTCTACCACCTCTTTACTTTAGGTATATGCTGCTGTGCATATTTTCCTGGATCAGGATGTAGGTCACCCTTCTCTTCTCCCTGGTTTATAGAGGTGGACTTTGTTTATAGTTATTCTGTTACTATTATAAGCTGGGCCTAGCTTACAAACGAGATCTGAGGTAACTCACGCCTAGCATTGTGGGATATAAGGGGAGCCTCGAGCCGGTGGAACCAACTCTCGAGCTTTTAGAGTGGCCGAGTCGGAGCCGAGGTCGGCTCCGAACCCATCCAGCAAGAAGAAGGCGAGAAGAAGACAACTAACATGGAACGTTATGGTAAGAACATAACTTCTATTTTCCTCCCTTCGTGCCAGCTGCTACTGCAGATTTAAATTTTCTTTCCTGGAAAACAGCTTACCTTTTGGCAATCACTTCTGCAAGAAGGGTATCTGAATTACAGGTCCCTATGGCAGTGGAACCTTTCATCATCTTTCATGCGGACAGGGTGTCCTTCAGAACCAATCCCTCCTTTGTGCCCAAGGTGGTATCCAGTGTGGCTCTTAATCAGTCCATTCATTTACCTACCTTTTTTCCTAACCCACAGAACAAAGGGGAATGGATACTGCACACTTTAGATGTGCACAGACAGCTTAGATTCTACTTGGACAGGACTAAATCTCAAAGGAAATCTGAACAATTACTGGTGGCATTTGCTGCAGGGACAGAGGAGAAAGCTATTTCAGAACAAACCATTCCAAAATGGATAGGCCACTGCATTCATTTCTGCTGTAAGCACCATGGAAAACCTGTCCCACAGGGCATCAGACCCCATTCAACTAGGGCTGCATCCACCTCTACAGCCTTTCTCAGGGGAGTCCCTACTAGGGACATCTTAGAAGCTGCTACCTGGAGTTCTGTACATACTTTCACCAAGCATTACCATTTGCAAATTTTCTCTAAATTCAGGGCTCGTTTTGCCACTGCAGTCTTGCAGAACCTTATAGCTTGTCCTAATTCTATTTAAATTCCTCCTCCCAACCTTAGATTTGGAAGTCTACCCAAATGCAATCACTGCAACAGTGAAACACGAAGAACATAGTACAGTTGTCTACACTTACCATAAATGTAGATGTTGCAGTCCTGGTTACCCACCCTCCAGCCCCTTTTTCTTCTATTAGCTATACCTCTACTCTCACATACTATACTCTAAAAGGTTTTTGGTGTATTTGTTTTTCTGTTGGAGGTATATCCTTGTATTTATAGATTTAATTGCTTCCTATTAGGGGGGCACCTGACATCTGGGGCAAGAAAAACTGATGTAATGGCATCGGCTGCATGTTTTATACCCCTGACATCATGGAAGAAGGGACAGCAACTGACGCAGGACCAAAGACTTTGTTAATCAGGCTGACTGAGGGCTACTGCAAAGCAGCTAACCCAAATGTAATGACTGCAACAGTGAATATACTGGAACATCTTCATTTATGGTAAGTGTACACAACTGTACTTTATGTGGTACATCAACAAGCAGGGGGGAACCTGCTGTTACCCACTAAGCAGGCTAGCCATGGCCTTGTGGAACACGGCCTTAGACATGCATATTCATCTGCAAGCTCAATTCCTACCAGGCAAACAAAACTGTATGGCAGACTATGCACAAATCTCCTAGACCCACATGATTGGCAATTAGACCCCAGCACCTTCAACCTTCTAATCCAGAAATGGGGGACCCAAGAGGTGGACCTGTCTGCCTCCCCCTGCAATCATCAGCTCAGCAAGGCCTGGAAAGTGGATGCCCTATCCTTCCAGTGGGAAAACCTCTCAATCTATGCATTCCCCCCTCTGCCTCTTCTCTCAAGAATATTGCTCAAGGTAAGACAGGACAGACCAAAGACGATCCTGATTGCCTCTGGCTACGCCAGCACTGGTGCACACTATTGCACAGCCTGTCACCAGTGCCACCCTGGCACCTACCCCCAGATACCAACCCTCCTCAATCGGCGGGAGGGACAGTTCTTTCATCCACAACTGCAAACCATTAATCTTGCAGCCTGGCTTATTCCTTAAATTCTCCCCCAGGGACCAGCCTAAGCAAGCATCTGCTGATGTCATTCTTGAAGGCAGAAGAACCCAGTACAAGGACATCCTGTGCCAAGTAGAAAAGTTATTGTTCCTGGACTCAATCTAAAGGAGAGGACACAGCACTGCCCTCCTTAGCTCTAATCCTGGATTAGTTAGCAGCTCTGTTCCACAGAGGCCTATCCTTCTCCTCCATTAAGATCCATGCCTGTGCCATTTCGGCTCATTACAACACAGAGCCACTTCTCTTCTCTCACCCTCTCATCAAACAGATGTCCTTCAAGGATGCATCTGCAGTCATAACATATGGGTTGTCCTGCCTCAGGCAGCCCTTCGGTCGGCCGGGGATTCCAAAGTCTGGGTCTGGCCTCGGCTGATGTCGCACTTTCCCCGACGTCAGAGCTTCTGGGGTATAAAGGCATCAGCCGACGCCATTTTCCTCCGTCTTTCTTGCCGCGCGGTGCCCGAAGCAGAAGCTGATGTCCTTCATGGATGCATCTGCAGTCATAACAACTGGGTTGTCCTGTCGTCAGGCAGCCCTTCAGTCGGCCGGATTCCAAAGTCCGGGTCCGGCTTCGGCTGATGTCGCACTTCACCCGACGTCATCTCTGTTGGTCTTCGGGTATAAAGGCATCAGCCGACGCCATTTTCCTCAGTCTTTCTTGCCGCGTGGCCCAAGCAGAAGCTGTTCGCAAGTGCCGGTCGGTCGGATCCAGAGATTACTTCTACCGAATACTACTTCAAAGACTTCTAAAGCTAAGTACCCCGTTGGGGACTCTTTCTTGCCTCAGCCGATGTCAGAAAAAGTTAATAATTGTTTAACCTGTGGGAAACAAATACCTCATAAGGATTTCCACTCTTACTGTCTGCCTTGTTTAGGCCCAGCCCATGACGTAGCAGCCTGTTCGGCCTGTGCTTTTTCAACCGACAACGCTTAGGCCGGGTCGGAGTTTGCTGAACAGTTTTTCGGTTCTGATTTTGCGTATATTATGCCGTCGGATCATCCGACTACCCAAACTGCTAAAAAACGCAAAGATAAAGACCGACACTCGCGGTCCGCGGTTTCGGCCGAAACCATGGTTAAGCAAACCGCGAGTGTCTCGGTTTCGGCCGAAACCGAGAAAACTTATCAAAATGCAGAATCTATCACTACCACTGAGGCCCCTGCTACTTCTCTTGAATCGGCCTCAGAAATTTTATCCACTACGGTGGTTGCCACTGACTTATCAGACACCATTCCCTTGGATGTGTCTACCCCAGCACGTGGTGCTGCTAGGCCTCCAGCAGCCATGTCCATTAAGGCCTTTGCCAGGGCCAAAGCAGCCAAAACTACTAGAACAGTGCCTGCTAAACCCCCTACAACCCGGCCCTCTTCTAGTGCACAAATGCTTACTCTGGCAGAAGATTTAATTTCATTAATTAGGGGATCTCAATCTCACCCAGACAGGGCCTCTCAGCCCCCAGAGAAGAGACCTAGGGCAGAGCCCCCCGAGCCTGTGTCCTCTGATTCTGCTGATGAATCAGACATAACAGACCAGACAGAGGCTCCTTTCTCCAATTTTGAAGACTCAGATGCTGAAGAATCCATTCCAGCTGCCTCCCACCAGAAGAATTTTCCTTTGGGGAAACCTTACATGCCATGAGAGCAGTTCCAATGGCAGCAGCAGGATTTCTCAGACTCCAGAAAAGACTGAGAACCTTTCTGCACCTTCCACAACACAGGCCCTTAGCTATACCTCCTGTGCTCTCTGTAGTGGATGATGCCTTCAATGATGTCTGCTCTGCACCAGATTCTTTACCTCCAGCCCCTGCCAAACCAGACAGATTTTACAGGGTACCAGACACTCATCACCACCTTTACAAGGCCCCACTTGCAGACCCCAAACTATATCCCAGGGTCCCAAGGCAGTAGCACACCACAGCTAAAACCCTATTCCTTCTGAAAGGGAAGCCAGGTCTCTAGACAGATGGGGCAAAAGGTTTACACTTCAGCTACTCTCTCAGCTAGAGCTTTAAACTGTCAGTTTCACATGATACAATACCAAGAGTTTATGCTTGATCAGTTAACAAAAAGCTATCCTCTGATGAATCAATTGATAAGAAATATGTATTAGAAATGGTAAATAACATACAACAGGTTAGTAACCATTCCTTAAAATGTGGCTATGATGCACTGGAGGCTTCATTTAGATCAGCCATGACTGGCTCAGTGATAAGAAGGCATGCATGGCTAAAGGAACAAGCTTTACCGGATCATGTTAAAGCTAAGTTATTAGATGCTCCTATGGATAAGACCAGCTTGTTTGGTACACCTGCCCAGCAGGTAATGAAGAAAATGGAAGAAAAGGCAAAATCTGTTCAAACGGTTAAAGATTTCTTGCAGGTCCAACCCCAAGGTTTAGCAGGAACTGGCCTGCCAAAATTGGTCCTTTCCTGACTCCACAAGATCCCAAAGGGGCAGGAATAGACGTTCCAGAGGCAGAAACCAATCCAGAGGAGGTGCCTACAGAGGACGACAGTGGCAAGGTAACAACAGAGGCACAGACACAACCACTGCCACTACAACACAGCCACAGTGACTTAACTCTAAATCCGCCTACCAGGGAACAAATAGCAGCTCCATTAGGCGGCAAATTAACTTTATTTTCAAAGAACTGGCACTATATCACAAAAGACAAGTGGATTTTACAAACCATAGATCAAGGTTACCGGTTCCACTTCCACACTTTACCAGTCAAAAGAGGAATGCCAAATCTACCTCCAAATCAAAAAACAGAGGCTCTACAACAGATAATGCAGTTAGCAAACATGAGAGCTGTGGAAAGAGTGCCAACAACAGAACAAGGAAAGGATTCTACTCAAGACTATTCCTAGTTCCAAGAAAGGAAAAAGTTGGAGACCTATTCTCGACCTGTCCACCTTAAATACATACATCATTGTCCCAAAATTCAAAATGCTGACCCTACAGCAACTTCTTCCCATGCTGGGCAAGGAGTGTTGGCTGGTAACTCTAGATCTCAAGGAGGCATACCTGCACGCCCCATTCGACCAATCTGCAGAAGATACCTCAGATTTCTTGCAGGATCAGAGCATTATCAATTCTCAGCATTGCCCTTTGGCTTATCTACTGCGCCCAGAGTATTCACAAAATGCCTGGCATCAGTAATCGCCCTGCAGACTACAGGAATTCAAATTTACCCATACCTGGACGACTGCCTGCTACAAGGGGACAACAAAAGCAAGCTGACAACAGATTTACAAAGGGTCATTTACTTGCTACAAGCACTGGGATACACAGTCAATTTACAAAAATCAAGGCTGATCCCATCCCAGACAAGGACATTCTTGGGCTGAATTGGACACAGTAAAACAAATGGCTTTCCTAACTGCAGAAAACAAAGAGAACTCCCTCTTTACTTCTTGGCACTAACAAAACAGAACAAGTTAACAGCAAGAAAAGTACTGCAGGCCTTGGGCTTCATGGCATCATGCATAATCTTGGTTCCACTTGCCAGACTACATATGAGAAAACTACAGTGGTACCTAAAGAATTTATGGTCCCAACACAGGCACAGCCTAGAAACAGAAATTCCACTAATTCCATGCTTAAAACAGGAGTTCCTATGGTGGGCTCAAGCATGCCAGTCAAACCCAGGGCTACCCTTTCGCAGATGTCAAGCAAGCCAGACCATCACAACAGACGCTTCAGACCTAGGATGGGGGCCCACATGCTGGACAAATGCGCAAGGATTGTGGACGAGGATCAACTTCACCTGCACATCAACCTAAAAGAAATGCTGGCAGTAAAACTGGCAATCCAAAACTTCAGACCATTTCTCAAAGAGGGCCAGTTGATGATAAGGACAGACAACACCACAGTCATGTGGTACATCAACAAACAGGGAGGCACTCATTCATACCCCTATGCAGAATGACTTTGGAGCTGTGGAACCCGGCACTCAGCTACAACATCCAGTTACAGGGAATATTTGTACCGGGAAAAGAAAATACTCTAGCAGACATATTAAGCAGAACCACATCGGATGCCCACGAATGGATGCTACACCCGGACATCTTCAAGACCATCTCAAAGAAATGGGGAATGCCTCAGATAGATTTATTTGCTTCCCCTCTCAATCACCAGCTCAAAAGTCCTGCACAAGGACATTCCACCCACTAGCATGGAAAGTAGATTCGCTCTCCTTCAGCTGGAAAGGCCTAACAGCATATGCATTCCCACCTCTTCCCTTGATACACAAGGTATTACTAAAAATCAAGGAAGAACGTCCAAGGATAATCCTAATAGCTCCAAACTGGCCAAGACAACACTGGTACCCACTGCTGAGGAGCATGTCTCAGAACAATATGTGGCCAATACCCCTGATGCCTTTGATGTTAACTCAGAACAAATACAGCATCATGCATCCAAACCTAAAAACGTTGCAACTGACTGCATGGAACATCACATAGCAGCAGCTAATCCAGAACTTTCCCAAAGAGTTAAAGACATTATTCTTGAAGCCCGCAGACCTTCAACAAGAAGGAACTATGCAGGAAAATGGAAAAGGTTTGTCATTTGGAGTACTGAAAGAGGAAAAGATGTGTCAAACATAGATATGCCTAACATTCTGGAGTATCTGGCAGAACTTCTACATTCAGGCCTGTCCTACTCCTCCATCAAGATACATGCATCAGCTATATCAGCAGAATACAGCTTTGATCCACCTGTTTTTCACACCCATTACTCAGACAGTTCCTCAGAGGAATCAAGAATGTAAAACCTCCAAGGAAACCACCATTACCAGCTTGGGACTTGAACTTTGTGCTAGAAAAGTTGACGCTATCACCCTTTGAGCCAGCAGCAACAGCAGACCTACAGCATCTATCGTGGAAAACCGCCTTCCTACTGGCAATAACCTCAGCCAGGAGGGTTTCTGAACTCCAGGCCCTAATGGCAGTACAACCCTTCCTAATCTTCCATCCAGATAGTGTCCATGAGGACTAATCCTACATTTATGCCTAAGGTGGTATCCAGAGTGTCTTTAAACCAGGCAATCCACCTACCTACCTTCTTTCCCAACCCACAAAACAGAGGGGAAGAATACTGCATACCTTGGATGTACATACAGCTACGCTACTACCTGGACAGAACAAAAAGTAGCAGAAAAACTGATCAGCTTTTTGTAGCCTATGCAACAGGAAGGGAAGGAAAAGCTATTTCCAAACAGACAATCTCCAAATGGATAGGAAATTGCATACGATTCTGTTACTCCTTCCATGGAAAACCAATTCCACAGAACATAAGACCTCATTCTACAAGGGCAACAGCCACTACCACAGCCTTTTTACGAGGAGTGGCAACCAAAGACATTGAGGCGGCTACTTGGACCTCCGTGCATACATTTGCCAAGCATTATAATTTGCCTCTATATTCCAGATCCCGAGCAGGGTTTGCCACTGCTGTACTGCAAGGGATCCTAAACACACCATAATCTAGTTTCTTCCTCCTCCCCTAGTTGGCTATGGTATTCTACCCAGTTGTTATGACTGCAGATGCATCCATGAAGGACATAGTACAGTTTTGTACCTACCATAAATGTAGATGTCCGAACTGGATAGCATCTGCAGTCAGGATTACCTCCCTCCTTCCCCTCTGTGGTACTCCTAGGGTGTTTACCCTCCTAATAGCTAGCTGGTGGGGGAGTCTTTTATGGTGTATTTGTTGTATATATGTACATACATGCTTATTTTTTGTGTTTACCACTATCTTTTGGAAACATTGGCATTTATCCAAAATAATTAGCCTACAAGAGGGCTACTGGCATCTGGGGCAAGAAACACTGAGGAAAATGGCGTCTGCTGATGCCTTTATACCCGAAGACCAACAGAGATGACGGGTGAAGTGCGACATCAGCCGAAGCCGGACCCGGACTTTGGAATCCGGCCGACTGAAGGGCTGCCTGACGACAGGACAACCCAGTTGTTATGACTGCAGATGCTATCCAGTTCGGACATCTACATTTATGGTAGGTACAAAACTGTACTTTCGCAAGTGCCGGTCGGTCAGATCCAGAGATTTCAGCTACCGAAGACTTCGAAAAAAGCTAAGTACCCCGTTGGGGACTCTTTCTTGCCTCAGCCGATGTCAGACAAAGTAAATAATTGTTTAACTTGTGGGAAACAAATAGCTCATAAGGATTTCCATTCTTACTGCCTTCCTTAGGCCCAGACCACGACGTATCAGCTTGTTTAGCCTGTGCCTCCTTCAACCGACGGACTCTTAGACGTCGGTCGGAGTTTGCAGAAGAATTTTTTGGAACTGATTTTGCATATAAAATGCCGTCGGAGACTCCGACTACGCATATGGCCAAAAAACGCAAGGAAAAGGACCGACACTCACGGCCCGCGGTTTCGGCTGAAACCACGGCTAGGCCTACCGCGAGTGTCTCTGTTTCGGCTGAAACAGAGTCCTCGGTTCTTCCTACGACCGAAACCATACCTCCGACAACCGAGGCCAGAGAGGCCTCGGCCGAGTCTGCTACAGATATCCCTACCGAAGCTAGTGCTCAAGAATTGTCCGACACCATTCCTTTGGACATTTCTACTCCTGCACGTGGGGCAGCTAGGCCCCCAGCTTCTATGTCTATTAAGGCCTTCTCCAGGGCTAAAGCTGCCAAACTTTCAAAAGCTTTGCCTGCCAAATCTACTTCTCAGAGGCCTTCCTCTAGTTCTCAGATTCTCAGTCTTGCTGAGGACCTTATCTTTAATTAGGGGTTCCCAACCTCACCCAGACAGGGCCTCCCAACCTCCACCAGACAAAAGGCCCAGGACTGATCCCTCTGAACCTCTCTCTTCTGATTACTCCACGGGTGGATCTGATTTGTCAGACCAACAGGAAGGGGCCTACTCGCCTTATGAGGATTCAGATGCAGAAGATTCTACTCCTTCGGCTTCCCCACCTGAAGAATTTTCCTTTGGGGAAACCTTGCACTCCATGAGGGAGCACTTTCAATGGCAGGGTCAGGATTTTTCTGATTCTAGAAAAAGATTAAGGACTTTTTTGCATTTGCCCCAGCATAGGCCCTTAGCCATACCACCTGTTCTAACTGTAATTGATGATGTGTATAATGATGTCAGTTCTGCCCCTGATTCTCTTCCCCCTGCCAAACCTGACAGATATTACAGGGTCCCGGATTCTCACTTCCACCTGCTGCAGACCCAGAAACTATTTCTCAGGACCCAAAAGGGGTTGCAGCTACTACTGCCAAAAATCCCCTACCCTCTGAAAGAGAGTCTAGAGCATTAGAGAGATGGGGTAAAAAGGTTTATACATCTGCTACTCTTTCTGCCAGGGCATTAAACTGTCAATTTCATATGATACAGTACCAAGAATTTTTGTTAGACCAGCTGAATAAGAAGCTTTCTTCTCCTGAACCTTTAGACCGTAAATCCCTTCAGGATTTGGTACACAACTCTCAGCAGGTCAGTAATCATTTCTTAAAATGTGGCTATGATGCACTGGAGGCTTCATTTAGATCAGCTATGACTGGGGCAGTAATTCGTAGGCATGCCTGGCTAAAAGAGCAATCCTTGCCAGACCATGTCAAGGCTAAACTCCTTGATGCTCCAATGGAGAAACAAAACTTATTTGGCTCCCCTGCACAGGAGATTCTAAAGAAAGTGGAAGAAAAAGCAAAATCTGTGCAAACAAAGGAATTTCTGCAGGTCCAACCTCCGAGGTTCAGCAGGAACTGGCCTACAAAGAATTGGTCCTTTCCCGACACCTCCAGAGCACAGAGGTGCAGGAATAGACGCCCTAGAGGCAGAGGTCAATCAAAGGGTGCCTACAGGGGCCGTCAGTGGCAGCCTGCCAACCAGAGGAGTAGTGCCACAGCTGCAACTACAACCACTACCACAGGACAGACACAATGACTTGACTCTGATTCCGCCTACCAGGGATCAACTGGAAGCTCCCTTGGGCGGAAAGCTGGCTTTATTCTCGAACAACTGGCATTGCATTACAAAGGACAAATGGACATTGCAAACAATAGACAAAGGATACAGGTTTCACTTCCACACCT
The DNA here is from genome assembly GCF_019279795.1 of Protopterus annectens. Lineage (NCBI taxonomy): Eukaryota > Metazoa > Chordata > Ceratodontiformes > Protopteridae > Protopterus > Protopterus annectens. The sequence continues at coordinate 934,018,490 of NC_056727.1, forward strand.
TACCAAAAAGAAGCGGAATGCCAAACCTTCCACCAAACCAGAAGGCAGAGGCTTTAAGACAAATCAACAATTTACTTCAGATGAAAGCGATAGAAAGGGTACCATCTATGGAACAAGGCCAAGGATTTTACTCCAGACTTTTCCTTGTACCAAGAAAAGAAAACCAATGGAGGCCTATTCTCGACTTGTCCGCACTGAACACATATCTCATTGTGCCAAAATTCAAAATGCTGACCCTACAAGCAACTTCTTCCCATGTTGGGCAAGGGGTCTTGGCTGGTGACGCTAGATCTCAAGGAGGCATACCTGCACGTCCCTATCTGACCAGTTTGCAGAAGACACCTCAGATTTCTTGCAGGATCAGAGCATTATCAAGTCTCAGCATTGCCCATTGGCTTATTTACTGCGCCCAGAGTATTCACGAAATGCCTGGCATCAGTAATTGCACATTGCATACTTCAGGGAATTCAAATGTACCCATACCTGGACGACTGCCTAATACAAGCAGACAAGACAGAATTGTTAAAGGACTTGGCCTATGTCATACACCTGCTACAGGCCTTGGGATACACAGTCAACATCCAAAAGTCAAGACTAGTGCCATCCCAAAGGATAACCTTTTTGGGTGCGGATTTGGACACAATCACTCAGATGGCTTTTCTCACAGAAGAAAAACAAAAACAACTTCCAGATTATTTCATGACTTTGACAAGACAAACTCAGCTTACTGCAAGGAAAGTCCTGCAGGCCCTGGGTTACATGGCATCCTGCATAATCTTGATCCCACATGCCAGGCTGCATATGAGAAAATGACAATGGTACCTAAGGAATGTATGGTCTCAACACAGACACAGTTTAGAAACTATGATACCAATCATTCCATGCCTTCAAAAGGAATTCCTGTGGTGGGCTCAGGCCTGCCAGTCCAACAGAGGGTTGCCTTTCAACAAACCAAAACCAAGGCAGACCATCACCACTGACTCCTCAGACCTAGGATGGGGAGCACACATGGAGGACAAATGTATCCAAGGCCTATGGCCTCAAGGACAGCTAAGCATGCACATAAAGCAAAAGGAGATGCTGGCAGTGAAGCATGCAATCGAGGCATTCAAACCATTCCTCCAGCAAGGACATGTGTTGATAAGGACAGACAACACCACGGTCATGTGGTACATAAACAGAGAGGCACACATTCCTACCCTCTATGCCGGATGGCAATGAATCTGTGGAACCTATGCCTGAATCTCAATATCCAGCCTCAGGCCAAATTTGTACCAGGCAAAGAGAATTCACTAGCAGACAGCTTAAGCAGAACTACCACGGATGCTCACGAATGGATGCTGCATCCAGACATCTTCAAACTCATAACAAAGAAATGGGGAATGCCAGAGATAGATCTGTTCGCCTCCCCACTCAACCACCAAATGAAGAAATTTTGCTCAAGGACATACCACCCACAAGCCTGGAGGGTGGACTCTCTCTCATTCAGCTGGAATGCCCTAACAGTATATGCCTTTCCACCTCTCCCATTGATGTACAAGGTTTACTGAAGATCAGGGAGGAACAGCCAAAGGTGATACTAATAGCTCCGGACTGGCCAAGACAACACTGGTATCCGCTACTGAGAAGCATGTCTCAGGCGAACTCATGGCCTCTACCCCTATGGCCTCTTCTTCTAACGCAGAACAATTTCAAGACCCTGCATCCAAACTTGAAAACATTGCAACTAACTGCCTGGAAAATTCCTTAAAACCTAACCGAACTGTTTTATCTCAGAGGGTCAAGGACATTATCCTGGAGGCTCGCAGACCTTCCACAAGGAAAACATACTCACTCAGCTAAATGGAAGAGATTCCTCATTTGGAGCACTTCAAAGGGCACAGATGTCACAGTGACGAACCTAGCACACATCCTAGAATACTTAGCAGAACTGTTCCACAATGGACTGTCTTACTCTTCCATTAAGATTCATGCTTCAGCAATTTCAGCAGAATACAATATGGATCCCCCTATCTTCTCTCACCCTCTTCTCAGACAATTTTTGAGAGTGATCAAAAATGTTAAACCTCCAAGGAGACCCCCTGTACCTGCATGGGATCTCAATTTTGTGCTGGAAAAATTGACACTACCTCCTTTTGAACCAGCAGCATCAGCAGACCTACAGTTTTTATCCTGGAAAACTGCTTTCCTTCTGGCAATCACTTCAGCAAGAAGAGTATCCGAGTTACAGGCATTAATGTCAGTGCAGCCTTTTCTTATTTTCCACCAGGATAGAGTGTCACTGAGCACCAATCCTACTTTCATGCCAAAGGTGGTATCCAGGGTATCCTTGAACCAAGCTATTCATTTGCCTACGTTCTTCCCTAACCCACAGAACAAAGGGGGAAAACTTTTGCACGCCTTGGATATACACAAACAACTACGCTACTAACTGGACAGAACTAAAACCAACAGAAAAACTGACCAACTTTTTGTAGCATATGCAACGGGGGTGCAAGGAAGAGCAATTTCCAAACAGACAATTTCAAAATGGATAGGAAATTGCATTCGCTTTTGCTACTCCTTTCATGGAAAGACAGCTCCTGAAAATATCAGGCCTCATTCCACAAGGGCCACAGCCACCACTACAGCTTTCCTACGAGGTGTGGCTACCAAAGACATTTTAGAAGCTGCTACTTGGAGCTCCGTGCATACATTTGCCAAGCATTATAATCTCCCTTTATACTCCAGATCCCGAGCAGGGTTTGCAACTGCAGTTCTGCAGGGGATACTAACTACACCATCCTTCTCTTAGTACCTCCTCCCCCAGTTTGGCTATGGTATTCTACCCATATGTTATGACTGCAGATGCATCCTTGAAGGATATAGTACAGTTTTGTACCTACCATAAATGTAGATGTCCGATAGGTATGCATCTGCAGTCTGGATTACCCACCCTCCTTCCCCTCTGTGGTATTCCTAGGGTGCTTACCCCTCTTTCAGCTAGCTGGGGGGAATCTATTATGGTGTATTTGTTTATTTGTATATATGTATATATATTTTGCTACTGTTTGGAACTTTTCAGCATTTATCCAAATTTAGCCTTCCTAGAGGGCACCTGGCATCTGGGGCAAGAAACACTGAGGAAAATGGCATCTGCTGATGCCTTTATACCCCAGAAGCTCTGACGTCGGGGAAAGTGCAACATCAGCCGAGGCCAGACCCAGACTTTGGAATCCGGCCGACCGAAGGGCTGCCTGAGGCAGGACAACCCATATGTTATGACTGCAGATGCATACGTATCGGACATCTACATTTATGGTAGGTACAAAACTGTACTTTCCTGTGACGGGCAAATATCATAAGGCTACCAAGGAGAGCACCCACCCCTGCTTGGGACCTTAACTTTGTACTGGAAACGGTCACACACCCCTTGAGCCTGCAGTGTCAGCAGAGTTAAAATTCCTCTCTTGGAAAACAGCCTTGCTTCTAGCCATCACTTCAGCTAGAAAAGTTAGCTACAAGCACTTATGGCTGTGGAAACCTTCATTATTTTCCATGCTGACAGGGTTTCCCTCAGGACTAATCCTTCCTTTATGCCTAAAGTGGTGTCCAGTGTGGCTCTCAACCAATCTATCCATTTGCCAACCTTCTTCCCTAATCCTCAAAATAAAGGGGAAAGGATCCTACGCTCCTTGGACATGTAGAGACAGCTCAGATTCTTCCTTAATATGGCTTAATCTGACCAGTTACTAGTTAGCTTTGCACCAGGGACAGAGAGTAAGTCCATTTCAAAACTATTTCCAAATGGATAGCACACTATCTGTTTCTGCTACAAGCACCATGGGAAACCCAACCCGTCAGGGGGTCAGAACACATTCCACTAGGGCAACGTCTACCTCTACAGCATTCATCAGGGGAGTCCTTACCAGGGACATTCTGGAAGCTGCTACCTGAAGTTCTTACACACCTTCACCAAGCATTATCACCTGCCTATCTTTTCCAAATCCAGGGCGGGTTTTGCAACAGCAGCCCTGCTGCTACCTGGAGTTCTTACACACCTTCACCAAGCATTATCACCTGCCTATCTTTTCCAAATCCAGGGCGGGTTTTACAACAGCAGTCCTGCAGGGCATACTAGCCAGTCCCATCTCTTCTTGACTGCTTCCACCCTTTCAACTTTGGGAATCAACCCAAGTGTGATGACTACAACAGTGAAACACGAAGAACATAATACAGATGATGTCCTTCAAGGATGCATCTGCAGTCATAACATATGGGTTGTCCTGCCTTAGGCAGCCCTTCGGTCGGCCGGATTCCAAAGTGTGGGTCTGGCCTCGGCTGATGTCGCACTTTCCCCGACGTCAGAGCGTCTGGGGTAAAAAAGCATCAGCCGACGCCATTTTCCTCAGTCTTTCTTGCCACGCGGTGCCCGAAGCAGAAGCTGTTCGCAAGTGCCGGTCGGTCAGATCCAGTGATTTCAGCTACCGAAGACTTTGAAAAAAGCTAAGTACCCCATTGGGGACTCTTTCTTGCCTCAGCCGATGTCAGACAAAGTAAATAATTGTTTAACTTGTGGGAAACAAATACCTCATAAGATTTCCATTCTTACTGCCTTCCTTGCTTAGGCCCAGACCACGACGTATCGGCCTGTTTAGCCTGTGCCTCCTTCAACCGACAAACTCTTAGACGTCGGTCGGAGTTTGCAAGGGAATTTTTTGGAGCCGCTTTTAATTGTAAAATGCCGTCGGAGACTCCGACTTCGCATATGGTCAAAAAACGCAAGGAAAAGGACCGACACTCGCGGCCCGCGGTTTCGGCTGAAACCACGGCTAGGCCTACCGCAAGTGTCTCGTTTTCGGCCGAAACAGAGTCCTCGGCGATTCCTTCCACCGAAACCATACTTCCGACCACCGAGGCCCAAGAGGCTCCGGCTCAGTCGGCTCCAGAACTACCTACCGAAGCTAGTGTTCAGGAATTGTCTGACACCATACCTTTGGACATTTCTACCCCTGCACGTGGGGCAGCTAGGCCCCCCTGCTTCCATGTCCATTAAGGCCTTTTCTAGGGCTAAAGCTGCCAAACTTTCAAAAGCTTTGCCTGCCAAATCTACCTCCCAGAGGCCTTTCTCTAGTTCACAGATCCTCAGCCTTGCTGAGGACCTTATTTCCTTAATTAGGGGTTCACAACCTCACCCAGACAGGGCCTCTCAACCTCCTCCAGACAAAAGGCCCAGGACTGACCCCTCTGATCCACACCCATCAGATGAATCCACGGATGGATCTGAGTTGTCAGACCACCAGGAAGGGGCTTACTCGCCTTATGAGGATTCAGATGCAGAGGAATCTATTCCTTCGGCCTCCCCTCCTGAAGAGTTTTCCTTTGGTGAGACTCTACACTCCATGAGAGAGCATTTTCAATGGCAAGGTCAGGATTTCTCTGATTCTAGAAAAAGATTAAGGACCTTTTTGCATTTGCCTCAGCATAGGCCCTTAGCTATACCTCCTGTTCTGAATGTAATTGATGATGTGTACAATGATGTCAGTACAGCCCTGATACTCTCCTCCGCCCCTGCCAAACCTGACAGATACTACAGGGTCCCGGATTCTCATTTCCATTTGTATAAAGCACATTCTGCAGACCCAGAAACTATTTCTCAGGGCCCAAAAGGGGTTGCGGCCGATACTGCCTAAAATCCTCTACCCTCTGACAGAGTCTAGAGCTTTAGAGAGATGGGGAAAGAAGGTGTATACTTCTGCAACTCTTTCTGTAAGGGCATTAAACTGTCAATTTCATATGATACAGTACCAGGAGTATCTGTTAGATGAACTGAATAAAAAACTTTCTTCTCCTGAACCCCTAGATTGTAAATCCCTTCAGGATTTGGTACACAACTCACAACAGGTTAGTAATCATTTCTTAAAATGTGTCTATGATGCACTGGAGTCTTCATTTAGATCAGCTATGACTGGGGCAGTTATTCGTAGGCATGCCTGGCTGAAGGAGCAATCTTTGCCAGACCATGTCAAAGCTAAACTCCTGGACGCTCCAATGGCGAAACAAAATTTATTTGGCTCCTCTGCTCAGGAGATCTTAAAAAAAGGTTGAAGAAAAGGCAAAATCTGTGCAAACAGTTAAAGATTTCCTGCAAGTTCAACCACCGAGATTCAGCAGGAACTGGCCTACTAAGAATTGGCCCTTTCCAGACTCGGACAGAGCCCAGAGAGGCAGGAACAGGCGTCCTACAGGCAGAGGTCAATCGAAGGGCTCCTACAGAGGCCGTCAGTGGCAGCCTGCCAACCAGAGGAGTAGTGTAACAGCAACAACAACTACTACTACACCAGGACAGGGTCAATGACTTAATTTTGATTCCGCCTACCAGGGATCAACTGGAAGCACCCTTGGGCGGAAAGCTGGCTTTATTCTCAAACAACTGGCATTATATCACAAAGGATGCATGGACACTGCAAATAATAGACAAAGGATACAGGTTCCACTTCCACACACTGCCAAAAAGAGGCAGAATGCCAAACCTTCCACCAAATCAGAGGGCAGAGGCTCTAAAACAAATCAGCAATTTACTTCAGATGAAAGCTATAGAAAAGGTACCATGTTCAGAACAAGGCCAAGGATTTTACTCCAGACTATTCCTTGTACCAAGAAAGGAAAATCAATGGAGGCCTATTCTCGACCTGTCTGCACTCAACACTTATCTCATTGTTCCAAAATTCAAAATGCTGACCCTACAGCAACTTCTTCCCATGTTGCGCAAGGGGTCTTGGCTGGTGACTCTAGATCTCAAGGAGGCATACCTGCACGTCCCTATTCGACCAAACTGCAGAAGACACCTCAGATTTCTTGCAGGATCAGAGCATTATCAATTCTCAGCATTGCCATTTGGCTTATCTACTGCGCCCAGAGTATTCACGAAATGCCTGGCATCAGTAATTGCACATTGCAGACTACAGGGAATTCAAATTTACCCATACCTGGACGACTGCCTAATACAAGTGGACAACAAGGACAACTTGAAGGACTTGGCCTATGCCATACACCTGCTACAGACCTTGGGATACACAGTCAACATCCAAAAGTCAAGACTAGTACCATCCCAAAGGATAACCTTTTTGGGTGCAGATCTGGACACAACCACCCAAATGGCCTTTCTCACAGAAGAAAAACAAAAACAACTTCCAGATTACTTCATGATTCTGGCAAGACAACCTCAGCTTACTGGCATCCTGCATAATTCTAATACCACATGCCAGGCTACATATGAGGAAATTACAATGGTACCTCCGGAGTGTATGGTCTCAGCACAGTCACAGTTTAGAAACCCTGATACCAATCATTCCATGCCTTCAAAAGGAATTCCTGTGGTGGGCTCAGGCATGCCAGTCCAACAGGGGGCTGCCTTTCAACAAACCAAAACCAAGGCAGACCATCACCACGGATGCCTCAGACCAAGGATGGGGAGCACACATGGAGGACAAATGTATCCAAGGCCTATGGCCTCAAGGACAGCTAAGCATGCACATAAACCAAAAGGAAATGCTGGCAATGAGGCATGCAATCGAGGCATTCAAACCCTTCCTCCAACAAGGACACCTGCTAATAAGGGCAGAACACCACGGTCATGTGGTACATAAACAAGCAGGGAGGCACACATTCTTACCCTCTATGCCGGATGGCTATGAATCTGTGGGAACTATGCCTGACTCTCAATATCCAACTACAGGCCCAATTCCTGCCAGGGAAAGAAAATACACTGGCGGACAGCTTAAGCAGAAATACCATGGATGCACACGAATGGATGCTGCACCCAGACATCTTTCAACTCATAGCAAAGACATGGGGAATGCCGGAGATAGATTTGTTCGCCTCCCCACTCAATCATCAACTGAAGACATTCTGCTCAAGGACATACCACCCACAAGCTTGGAGGGTGGACACTCTCTCTTTCAGCTGGAAAGCCCTAACAGTATATGTCTTCCCACCTCTCCCATTGATGTACAAGGTTCTACTGAAGATCAGGGAGGAACAGCCAAAAGTGATACTCATAGCTCCGGACTGGCCAAGACAACACTGGTATCCATTATTGAGAAGCATGTCACAGGCAAAATCATGGCCTCTCCCCCTATGGCCTCTTCTTCTGGCGCAGAACAATTTCAAGACCCTGCATCCCAACTTGAAAACATTGCAGTTAACTGCCTGGAAAAATTCCTTAAAGCCCAATCAAACTGTTTTATCTCAGAGGGTGAAGGACATTATCCTGGAGGCTTGCAGGCCTTCCACAAGGAAGACATACTCAGCTAAATGGAAGAGATTTCTCATTTGGAGCACATCAAAGGGCACAGATGTCACAGTGGCAAACCTAACACATATCCTAGAATACTTAGCAGAATTGTTCCACAATGGCTTGTCCTATTCTTCCATTAAGATTCATGCTTCAGCAATTTCAGCAGAATACAATGTGGATCCACCTATCTTCTCACACCCTCTCCTCAGACAGTTTCTGAGAGGGATCAAAAATATTAAACCTCCAAGAAGACCCCCTCTACCTGCCTGGGATCTCAACTTTGTGCTGGAGAAACTGACACTACCTCCTTTTGAACCAGCAGCATCAGCGGATTTACAGTTTCTATCTTGGAAAACTGCATTCCTTCTGGCAATCACTTCAGCAAGAAGAGTATCTGAGTTACAAGCATTAATGGCAGTGCAGCCTTTTCTTATTTTCCACTAGGACAGGGTGTCACTAAGAACCAATCCTACTTTTATGCCAAAGGTGTTATCTAGGGTATCCTTGAACCAAGCTATTCACTTGCCTACGTTCTTCCCTAATCCACAGAACAGAGGGGAAAAACTTTTGCACACCCTGGATATACACAGACAACTGCGCTACTACTTGGACAGAACAAAAACTAGCAGAAAAACTGACCAACTTTTTGTAGCATATGCAACTGGGGTGCAAGGAAGAGCAATTTCCAAGCAGACAATTTCAAAATGGATAGGAAATTGCATTCGATTTTGCTACTCCTTTCATGGAAAGACGGTTCCTGAAAATATCAGGCCTCACTCCACAAGGGCCACGGCCACCACTACAGCCTTCCTACGAGGGGTGGCTACCAAGGACATTTTAGAGGCTGCTACTTGGAGCTCCGTGCATACATTTGCCAAGCATTACAATCTACCTTTATACTCTAGATCCAGAGCAGGGTTTGCAACTGCAGTCCTGCAGGGGATCTTAACTACACCATCCTTTTCTTAGTACCCCCTCCCCCAGATTGGCTATGGTATTCTACCCATGTGTTATGACTGCAGATGCATCCTTGAAGGACATAGTACAGTTTTGTACCTACCATAAATGTAGATGTCCGATAGGTATGCATCTGCAGTCAGGATTACCTCCTCCTTCCCTCTGTGGTATTCCTAGGGTGCTTACCCTCTTTAGCTAGCTGGGGGAATCTATTATGGTGTATTTGTTTGTTTATACATGTATATAATTTGCAAATGTTTGGAACTTTTCAGCATTTATCCAAATTTAGCCTTCCTAGAGGGCACCTGGCATCTGGGGCAAGAAAAACTGAGGAAAATGGTGTCGGCTGATGCTTTTATACCCCAGACGCTCTGACGTCGGGGAAAGTGCGACATCAGCCGAGGCCAGACCCAGACTTTGGAATCCGGCCGACCGAAGGGCTGCCTGAGGCAGGACAACCCATATGTTATGACTGCAGATGCATACCTATCGAACATCTACATTTATGGTAGGTACAAAACTGTACTTCATGTTTCACTGTTGCAGTAGTTACATTTGGGTAATCTGCTGGCAGGTTGCCCTCAGTCAGCCTGATTAACAAAGTCTTGGGTCCTGCGTGTGTTGCAGTCCCTTCTTCTATGACGTTAGGTCGTCAGGGGTATAAAACATGCAGCCAACGCCATTTTCATCGGTCTTTCTTGCCGCACTGTGCCTGAAGCAGAAACGGTTTGCAAGTGCCAGTCGGCAGACTCCTGAATTTTTCGTTTTTGAGTTTCAGAACCAAAGTCTTAAACCTAAAGGTAAGTACCCTGTTGGGGAAACTTTTTCTTGCTCCTTACCGATGTCAGTAAAAGTTAATAATTGTATTACTTGTGGGAAGCAAATACCTCATAAGGATTTTCATTTGTACTGTATTCCTTGACTAGGCCCTGACCACAACGAACCTTGCTGTCGGTTTTCTGCTAAATTTAATCAACACACTATTAAGCGTCTGTATATTTTGCATCTAAATATTTTGGCTCAAGATTTAACTATCCAGAAATGTCTGTTAGCAATCAGACAAAAAACGCAAAGAAAAAGACAGACAGTCGAGGTCCAAAACCGATGACTAAGCTTCTCCTAAGCCAGTCGCCGATACTCAGTGAGGCGCTTCGCAGCCCCTGATGCCCACTACTTTTGATTCGCAGGCCTGTACTGAGACTCATTCGGAGTCTGGTATGCCGCAAGACACTTTAAGTATTGAACCCATGGATGTCTTTACCTTAGATGGGTCCGGAGCCGCTGAGCAGGCACTGGCTTCTGATGGTGTTTTCAGGCCTAAAGATTTGTATATTAAAGTGACTCCATCTTCAAACCTAGGCCAAAATCAACTTCTGTGTCTAAAAAAACTGACGCTTGGGCCACGTGCACAGGCCTCTATGCCTAAAAAGCAAGTGATCAAAATGGCTGATGATTTAATTACCTTGATCCAGGGGTTCCCATCCCCCTCCTGCTAAGAGGCCTAGGCAAGGCACTTGATTATGAATTATCAGATCAGGTTTCCATTTCTTCTGATACCTCTTCTGATCAGGAATTTATCTATTCCACCTTATGAGGACTCTGATGCAGAAGACTCCATCCCTTCTGCTTCTCCTGCTGAGGATTTTTCTTTTGGAGAAACTTTGCATACCGTAAGGGAACATTTTCACTGGAAGAGTCAGGATTTTTCAGAATCTAAAAAGAGGCTTAGGGATTCCTTCTTCCTCAGCATAGGCCTTTGGCTATACCTCCTGTTCTAGACATTGTTGTTGTTTTCTCAGAATCCAACATGGCTCCCAATTCCCTGCCTCCGGCTCCTAGTAAGCCAGACAGATACTACAGGGTTCCTGACTCCCACAAATTCCTTTTTAAAAACCCTACTGCTGACCCTGAAACCGTTTCTCAGGGTCCCAAGGATGTTAAGGCTTCTACTGCTAAAAATCCTACTCCTTCTGATAGAGACTCCAGGGCACTGGATAGATGGGGTAAGAAGGTTTACACGTCTGCAACCTTTGCAATCAGGGCTTTAAACTGTCAATTTCATATGCTTATGCTTAAATATCAGCAGCATGTCATGGCCTTAAACAGAAAATGATGTTGATTTCTAACTGTGTGGAAAATAAAGTTGCAGGATTTATTGCATTCAGCTGAACAAGTTGGAAAGCATACTTTGCAGTGTAGTTTTTGATTCCTTGGAGGCCTCTTGCAGGGCCGCTGTAACTGGCTCTGTGATAAGAAGGCATGCTTGTCTCAAGGAGCAAAATCTGCCTGATCATGTTAAAGCAAAATTGTTGGATGCTCCTTTACAACAGGATAGTCTGTTTGGTAAGGCAGAAAAAAAATTGAAAAAGATGGAAGACGAAGCTAAATCTATGCAAACTGTAAAAGATTTCCTACAAGTGCAGCCACCCAGGTTCAGTAGGCACTGGCCTACTAAGAATTGGTCCTTTCCAGTACCCACCAGAGCCACTCAGGTCAAACCCAGACACTCCAAGGCTCCGGGTTTCAGTCACAAGGCACTTACAAAACTAAACAATGGGGTGCCTCCACCTCCAAATCTGGAAGTAGCAAGGCACCTCCCTACGGTAAACAGTCTCAATGGACCTTCTTCTGCTATCTCCAAGCACTTATATTTTGGCAGCCCCTTTGGGGGGGGAACTAGCACTTCATGCACAAAATTGGCATCTAATTACCCAGGACAAGTGGGTTTTAAATATAATATCCCAGGGATACAGATTTCATTTCCACACATTGCCAATCCCAAACGGATGGCCAGATCTGCCTCCAGATTAGTAGGCAGAGGCCCAGAAACAAGTTATGTCCCTCATGAATATGGGGGCTATTCAACCAGTACCAAAAAAGGAAAAGAGACGAGGTTTTTATTCATGACTTTTCCTGGTACCCAGAAATGACAAATCATGGCATCCGATTCTGGACTTATCCATTCTGAATACATTCCTGGACATTCCAAAATTCAAGATGCTGACTTTACAGCAGTTACTGCCTATGCTAGGCAAGGATACCTGGTTGGTAACTCTAGATTTAAGAGGCTTACCTGCATATCCCAATCAGGGAATCTTGCAGAAGATACCTCTGCTTCAAAGCAGGCTATTTCCATTACCAGTTCTCTGCACTGCCTTTTGGCTCATCTGCTGCGCCCAGGGTCTTGAAGTGCCTGGCACCAGTAATTGCATTTTGCAGACAAAGAAACATTAAAATTTATCCTTATCTGGACGATTGTCTAATTCAGGCAGAAAACAAGGACACTATTCTATAGTATCTAGTGTTTGTAAAAAGGCTTCTAACTTGTCTAGGTTACACCATAAACGAAAAGAAATCACAACTGGTACCCTCTCAAATAATTACATTCCTGAGTGCAAGCTTGAATAAAACTGCCCAGATGACTTGCCTCACACCAGAAAAACAAATCAAATTGATGACTTAATTCAAACAAGTGGCCACAAAAACCCAGTTATCTGCAAGACAAATTCTGCAGGCCTTGGGGTTCATGGCTTCCTGCATTCTACTAATTCCATATGCAAGACTGTATATGAGGAAACTTCAGTGGTACCTAAAAAGTTTATGGAGTCAACATTGTCACAGCCTGGAAACAGTGATTCCTATCATTCCTTGCCTGTCGCAAGAGTTCCCATGGTGGGCAGAGGCCTGTCACTAAAAAAAGGACTGTTATTCATTCCACCCCCTGCCACCCAAACCCTGACTACAGACGCATCAGATTATGCTTGGGGGGCATCTGGCAGGGAGATGCATTCAGGGCGAATGGATCCCAAATCAAATGCACCTGCATATCAAACAGAAAGAGATGCTAGCTGTACAGAATGCTCTGACAGCCTTCAAGGACTTTCTTCATCCAGGACAACTACTGATAGACTGACAACACCACAGTCATGTGGTACATAAACAAGCAGGGGGGTGTACCCATTTCTACCCCCTTTGCAGACTAGCCATGGCTTTGTGAAACACAGCCTTGATTACCAAATACATCTACAAGCTCAATTCCTGCCAGGAAAACAAAATACTCTGGCAGACGAACTAAGCAGAAATTTTATGGACCCACATGAATGAAAACTGGATCCACAAATCTTCAGCATGCTGACACGCAAATGGGGGAGCCCAGACATAGATTTTTTTGCCTCACCCCAGAACTATCAGTTGGACAAATTCTGCACAAGAATCCATCACAAAAAAGCTTGGAAAGTGGATGCTCTATCCTTCAGCTGGAAAAACCTATCAGTCTATGCCTTTCCCCCTCTGCCTCTGCTCTCCAAGGTATTACTAAAAGTCAGACAGGAAAAACCAAAAATGATTCTGATTGCTCCAGATTGGCCTCGCCAACACTGGTACCCGCTCCTACGCAATATATCACGCCTTCCTCCATGGTACCTGCCGCAGACACCTTATCTGTCTCAGCAGAACTATCACATCCTGCACACTCAGCTCCAAACTGTGTTGTGTGTTAATATTTGTGTTTTCCCTCCATCCCTACTTCCCCCTTTTTCCACCTGTCCCATGTTTTCTTGAATGCCTTTGTGGATTTCCTGTCCACCTCCCATTGCAGTAGTCTGTTCCCTACGTTCACATCCCTCTGTGTGAAAAAGTATGAGAGGTCCAAGAAGTAGCGTCTGCACTCTGCTGGCAGTGTCCCCTCTATCAGTTCAAAATGACCCCTTGTAATATGAACTAAAGATGGGCAAACATAGGAATTTTGAAGAACTTGACTCCACCCAGTTCGGATTAATCAAGGGCAAATTTTGCCTGTTAAACCTGGTTGACATTTTTGAGACGGTCACCAAGGCACTGGGTGAGGGAAAGTCAGTACACACAGCTTACTTTGACTTGGTCAAAGCCTTTGACACAATCCCCTACTCGGGCATCATCGAAAAGCTAACAGAACTTGGTGTAAATCCCTATCTCATTGGGTGGGTGGCCAATTGGCTTACTATCATGCCTTTTAAACTTGGTTGACTTTTTCGAAACAGTCACCAAGGCCATTGATGAGGGCAAGGCAGTCCACACAGCCTACCTTGACCTGGCAAAGGCCTTCGACACGATACCCCACTCAGGCATCATAGAAAAACTCACCAGTTTAAATGTAAACCCATACGTCACAAGATGGGTTGCAAACTGGCTAAGTGACAGAACCCACAGGGTTAGAGTTGCTGGCGCCATGTCAGATTCCAAGCCTGTCACAAGCGGTGTCCCACAGGGCTCGGTCCTGGGTCCACTCTTGTTCGGAATCTACTTTTCGGAAGTACAGGCAAGTACAGGAGGATTATGGCTGACAAAGTTTGCAGATGACTGCAAACTGGGCGCCATAGTTGAAAACACATCAGACACAGATATCCTTCAGTAGGGCCTCACAGAAACGGATAACTGGTGCCAAAGCCATGGCCTAAAGTTAAACGCTAAAAATTGCATAGTCATACCCTTTGGGAAAAACAAGATTACCCCTAGCTACCATATAGGTGGCAATCCACTAAGCACAGAAGAGGTCATCAGAGATCTGGGAACCCAGGTTGATAGTAACCTCTCATTTGACACCCACGTTGCCAAAGATGTTAGGAAGACCTTCTACATTGCCCACCTGATCATGAAGGGTTTCACATCTAGGTCAAGGGAGGTAATCATTCCCCTAGACTCATCAGTCATCAGACCGATGATTGAGTACAACGCCCCATCTGACCCGACACCTGCAGCAATTGGAAAGGCCCCAAAAGTTCCTCACCAAAAGGATAAAGGGTCTCAAAAATATGTCCTATGCTGCCTGACTGAAGGAGCTCCAGCTCTACTCAGTCGCTTACCGCCTGCTCAGAGGTGACCTGTGCCTGACATACAAGGCCATGTCCAACCCGGAATTAATGAACATGCTTCACCTCAAAAAATCTAAATCCATCAGATCCACAAGAGCATGAGACTTAAACCTTGACACGGTCATAAATAGGACGTGCTGGAGGGCAGATTCATCACCCAGAGACTCCCTATGCTGTGGAACAAAATCCCGGTACATGTGAGGCAGAGCACCTCGCTGGCTTTGTTCAAGAGAAATCTTGACCAATGGATGGGAGATCGCAGGTATACCCTAGGGATTACATCAGTGTCACTGCTTGACAGAGGCACAGCAAAATAATGGGCATAATATCCTTCAATCGAAAGGGGTGGCATAAGCCACAAAAACTCTGGGCTAGGCTTATAAATGCCCTAGGGCAGATAGCCTAGTATGAACCTATGATAGGACCCACAAAGTCAAAATATGTGCCACTACCCTCAGCAGACCTGACACTAGTGGTGTCCCCCAGGGATCTCTCCTGGGACCCCTATTTGGCATCTACTCAGAGGTCCAGGCAAAGACAAAAGGCCTGTAGCTGATCAGTGTTTGCTGACTGTAAGTTGGGTGCTGTCATTGACTCCCCAAATGATGTTAACATACTTTGAGAGTCTCACCGCATCAAATGACTGGTGCCAAAGTCATGGCCTTAAGTTAAATGCAAAAAAAGTACCATCATACCATTTGGCAAAACCTCTGCCCCTACTGATTACCACATTAGCGGCAACCCCCTAGGCACACAACCTGTGGTGAGAGACCTGGGTACTCAAGTTGACAAAAATCCCACATTTGAAAGTCATGTAGCAGCAGTGGTCAGAAAAGCTTTTTACTTGGTTCATTTCATAAGTAAACGGATTGCATCCAGAAAAAAAAGGAGGTTATTACCTCTGTTGTACTCCCTCATTAGGCCAATAATGGAGTACAACGCCCTGTTTGGTATGTACCTCTCCAAACACCTGCACCAACTAAAAAGGCCACAGAAGTACCTCACAAAGAGAATCCATGGCCTCCAAAACGTGTCCTATGTGGACAGGCTGAAATCACTATCACTTTACTCTGTATCGTACAGACTGCTCAGAGGTGACCTATGTCTCACCAAAAGGCAATCTCTGACCCTGCTCTACTATAGATGTTCCATATCTGTAAGTCTAACTCCTCGCATAATACCCGACCAAAAGGCTTAAATCTAATACGTGACATTAAAAAAACCTGCTGGAGAGACAGGTTTGTCTTCCAGAGGCTGCCCAGTCTCTGGAATAGACTCCCAGTACACATCAAGCAAAGTATGTTGCTGACCCTTTTTAAGCGTAGCCTTGATGGAGGATGGGCAGCCACGAATTTGTCCCAGGGGTTCCAATGTGTCCCTCATATTGGCAATAGGTGTTGATTGTGGTTTCTTTTCTGGGGATAAATTCTTGGCTAGGCTTGTAAGGCCCCTAGATCCATTAGCGTAGTAATCTCCTATGATCCTAAGAGCCTAGCCAAGATTTTGGCTTGGCTCTTGGAGCCCACTAAGAACTGTGCCAGTGCAGGCAGTCAAGAGTAGTAGCTAGATTAAAAATAAGTTGAAAACTCCAGAGGAGATTAAGGGGTGAGGGTGACAAATTGAGATTGCCAGCTTTTACTCAAATGAAAGCTTGATAATATGACAATAACACTTCTAACAACCCAAGCTACAGATTTGCTGACAATGAATAATGGGGAAAAATTTGTAAGAATATGTACAAAACAGCACTCTGCTTGGAGTAACAGAAATATTGCCTTGGCTAGCGGAAAAAAATGCAATTTTTTCCCATTCTGGTCTACTGATTTAGTGCACTGTAGATGTCCTTCATGGATGCATCTGCAGTCATAACAACTGGGTTGTCCTGTCGTCAGGCAGCCCTTCAGTTGGCCGGATTCCAAAGTCCGGGTCCGCTGATGTCGCACTCCACCCGACGCCATCTCTGCTGGTCTTCGGGTATAAAAGCATCAGCCGACGCCATTTTCCCCAGTCTTTCTTGCCGCTCAAGCAGAAGCTGTTCAAGTGCCGGTCGGTCGGATCCAGAGATTACTTCTACCAATACTACTTCAAGACTTCTAAAGCTAAGTACCCGCTGGGGACTCTTTCTTGCCTCAGCCGATGTCAGAAAAAGTTAACAATTGTTTAACCTGTGGGAAACAAATACCTCATAAAGATTTCCACTCTTACTGTCTGCCTTGTTTAGGCCCAGCCCACGAAGTAGCAGCCTGTTCGGCCTGTGCTTCTTTCAACCGACGAACGCTTAGGCGTCGGTCGGAGTTTGCAGAACAGTTTTTCGGTTCTGATTTTGCGTACATTATGCCGTCGGATCCTCCGACTACCCAATCTACCAAAAAACGCAAAGATAAAGACCGACATTCGCGGTCCGCGGTTTCGGCCGAAACCATGGTTAAGCAAACCGCGAGTGTCTCGGTTTCGGCCAGTACAGCTGAACCTATTCCTACAACTGAGGCCCCTGCTACAATTCTTGAATCGACCTCAGAAATTTTACCCACTACGGTGGTTGACTTATCAGACACCATCCCCTTGGATGTCTCTACCCCAGCACGTGGTGCTGCTAGGCCTCCAGCAGCCATGTCCATTAAGGCCTTTGCCAGGGCTAAAGCAGCCAAGACTACTAAAACAGTGCCTGTTAAACCCCCCACATCCAGGCCCTCTTCTAGTTCCCAAATGCTTACCTTGGCAGAAGATTTAATTTCTTTAATCAGAGGATCTCAATCTCACCCAGATAGGGCCTCTCAGCCCCAGAGAAGAGACCTAGGGCAGAGCCCCTGAGCCAGTGTCCTCTGATGGATCTGCTGATGAATCAGACATAACTGACCAGCCAGAGGCTCCTTTCTCCAATTTTGAAGATTCTGATGCTGAAGAATCCATTCCAGCTGCTTCCCCACCAGAAGAATTCTCCTTTGGGGAAACCTTGCATGCCATGAGAACAGTTCCAATGGCAGCAACAGGATTTTTCAGACTCCAGACAAAGACTTAGGACCTTTCTGCACCTCCCACAGCACAGGCCCTTAGCTATACCTCCTGTTCTCTCTGTGGTGGATGATGCTTTCAATGATGTTTGCTCCGCTCCAGATTCTTACCCCCAGCCCCTGCCAAACCAGACAGATTTTACAGGGTGCCAGATACTCATCACCACCTTTACAAGGCCCCACTTGCAGACCCAGAAACTATATCCCAGGGTCCCAAGGCAGTAGCGACCATAGCTAAAACCCTATTCCTTCTGAAAGGGAAGCAAGGTCATTAGACAGATGGGGTAAAAAGGTCTACACTTCAGCTACTCTCTCAGCTAGAGCTTTAAACTGTCAGTTTCACATGATACAATACCAAGAGTTTATGCTTGATCAGTTAACTAAAGAACTAACCACTGATGAATCTCTTGATAAGAAATATGTATTAGAGATGGTAAATAACATACAACAGGTTAGCAACCATTCCTTAAAATGTGGCTATGATGCACTGGAGGCTTCATTTAGATCAGCCATGACAGGCACAGTGATAAGAAGGCATGCATGGCTAAAGGAACAAGCTTTACCGGATCATGTTAAAGCTAAGCTGCTAGATGCTCCTATGGACAAGACAAGTTTGTTTGGTACACCTGCCCAGCAGGTTATGAAGAAAATGGAAGAAAAGGCAAAATCTGTTCAAACTGTTAAAGATTTCTTGCAGGTTCAACCCCAAGGTTTAGCAGGAACTGGCCTGCCAAAATTGGTCCTTTCCTGACTCCACAAAATTTCAAAGGGGCAGGAATAGACGTTCCAGAGGCAGAAACCAATCCAGAGGAGGTGCCTACAGAGGACGACAGTGGCAAGGTAACAACAGAGACACAGACACAGCCACTGCCACTACAGCACAACCACAGTGACTTAACCCTAAATCCGCCTACCAGGGAACAAATAGCAGCTCCTCTAGGCGGAAAGTTAACCTTATTTTCAAGGAACTGGCACTGCATAACAAAAGACAAGTGGATTTTACAAACCATAGATCAAGGTTACCGGTTTCACTTCCACACTTTACCAGTCAAAAGAGGAATGCCAAATCTACCTCCAAATCAAAAACCAGAGGCTCTACGCCAGATAATGGAGTTAGCAAACATGAGAGCTGTGGAAAGAGTGCCAACAGCAGAGCAAGGAAAGGGGTTCTATTCCAGACTATTCCTAGTTCCAAGAAAGGAGAAAGTTGGTGACCAATTCTCGACCTGTCCACCTTAAATACATACATCATTGTCCCAAAATTCAAAATGCTGACCCTACAGCAGCTTCTTCCCATGCTGGGCAAGGAGTCTTGGCTGGTAACTCTAGATCTCAAGGAGGCATGCCTGCACGTCCCCATTCGACCAATCTGCAGAAGATACCTCAGATTTCTTGCAGGATCAGAGCACTATCAATTCTCAGCATTGCCCTTTGGCTTATCTACTGCCCAGAGTATTCACAAAATGCCTGGCATCAGTAATCCCATTGCAGACTACAGGGAATTCAAATTTACCCATACCTGGACGACTGCCTGCTACAAGGGGACAACAAAAGCAAGCTGACAACAGATTTACAAAGGGTCATTTACTTGCTACAAGCACTGGGATACACAGTCAATTTACAAAAGTCAAGGCTGATACCATCCCAAACAAGGACATTCTTGGGAATTGGACACAGTAAAACAAATGGCATTCCTGACTACAGAAAACAAAAAGAACTTCCTCTTTACTTCTTGGCACTAACAAAACTGAACAAGTTAACAGCAAGAAAAGTACTGCAGGCCTTGGGCTTCATGGCATCATGCATAATCTTGGTTCCATTTGCCAGACTACATATGAGAAAACTACAGTGGTACCTAAAGAATTTATGGTCCCAACACAGACACAGTCTAGAAACAGAAATCCCACTAATTCCATGCTTAAAACAGGAGTTCCTATGGTGGGCTCAGGCATGCCAGTCAAACCCAGGCCTACCCTTTCGCAGATGTCAAGCAAGCCAGACCATCACAACAGACGCTTCAGACCTAGGATGGGGCCCACATGCTGGACAAATGCGCAAGGATTGTGGACACAGGATCATCTTCACCTGCACATCAACCTAAAAGAAATGCTGGCAGTAAAACTGGCAATCCAAAAGTTCAAACCATTTCTCAAGGAGGGCCAGTTGATGATAAGGACAGACAACACCACAGTCATGTGGTACATCAACAAACAGGGAGGCACTCATTCATACCGCCTATGCAGAATGACCTTGGAGCTGTGGACCCTGGCACTCAGCTACAACATCCAGTTACAGGCAATGTTTGTACCGGGAAAGACAATACTCTAGCAGACATATTAAGCAGAACCACTCGGATGCCCACGAATGGAAGCTGCACCCGGACATCTTCAAGACCATCTCAAAGAAATGGGAATGCCACAGATAGACCTATTCGCATCACCTCTCAATCACCAGCTCAAAAATTCTGCACAAGGACATTCCACCCACTAGCATGGAAAGTGGATTCTCTCCTTCAACTGGAAAGGCCTAACAGCATATGCATTCCCACCTCTGCCCTTGATGCTCAAGGTACTACTGAAAATCAAAGAGGAACGCCCAAGGATAATACTGATAGGTCCGAACTGGCCAAGACAACACTGGTACCCACTACTGAGGAGCATGTCTCGCAACAATATGTGGCCAATACCCCTGATGCCTTTGATGTTAACTCAGAACAACTACAGCATCATACATCCAAACCTAAAAACGCTGCAACTAACTGCATGGAACATCACATAGCAGCAGCTAATCCAGAACTTTCCCAAAGAGTAAAAGACATTATTCTTGAAGCACGCAGACCTTCAACAAGAAGGAACTATGCTGGAAAATGGAAAAGGTTTGTCATTTGGAGTACAGAAAGAGGAAAAGATGTGTCAAACATAGATATGCCTAACATTCTGGAGTATCTGGCGAACTTCTTCATTCAGGCCTGTCCTACTCCTCCATCAAGATACATGCATCAGCTATTTCAGCAGAATACAGCTTTGATCCACCTGTTTTTCTTTGCTCAGGCAGTTCCTCAGAGGAATCAAGAATGTAAAACCTCCAAGGAAACCACCATTACCAGCTTGGGATTTGAACTTTGTGCTAGAAAAATTGACACTATCACCCTTTGAACCAGCAGCAACAGCAGACCTACAACACCTGTCATGGAAAACTGCTTTCCTACTGGCAATTACTTCAGCAAGGAGGGTTTCAGAACTACAGGCCTTAATGGCAGTGCAACCCTTCCTAATCTTCCACCAAGATAGAGTGTCCATGAGGACTAATCCTACATTTATGCCCAAGGTGGTATCCAGAGTGTCTTTAAACCAGGCAATCCACCTACCTACCTTCTTTCCCAACCCACAAAACAGAGGGGAAAGAATACTGCATACCTTGGATGTACATAGACAGCTACGCTACTACTTGGACAGAACAAAAAATAGCAGAAAGACTGACCAACTTTTTGTAGCCTATGCAACAGGAAGGGAAGGAAAAGCTATTTCCAAACAGACAATCTCCAAATGGATAGGAAATTGCATACGATTCTGTTACTCCTTCCATGGAAAACCAATTCCACAGAACATAAGACCTCATTCTACAAGGGCAACAGCCACTACCACAGCCTTCTTACGAGGAGTGGCAACCAAAGACATTATTGAGGCGGCTACTTGGACCTCCGTGCATACATTTGCCAAGCATTATAATTTGCCTCTATATTCCAGACCCCGAGCAGGGTTTGCCACTGCTGTACTGCAAGGGATCCTAAACACACCATAATCTACCTTTTCCTCCTCCCTAGTTGGCTATGGTATTCTACCCAGTTGTTATGACTGCAGATGCATCCATGAAGGACATAGTACAGTTTTGTACCTACCATAAATGTAGATGTCCGAACTGGATAGCATCTGCAGTCAGGATTACCCTCCCTCCTTCCCCTCTGTGGTACTCCTAGGGTGTTTACCCTCCTAATAGCTAGCTGTTGGGGAGTCTTTATGGTGTATTTGTTTGTATATATGTACATACATGCTTATTGTTGTGTTTACCTCTATCTATTTGGAAACATTGGCATCTATCCAAATTTTAGCCTGCAAGAGGGCTTCTGGCATCTGGGGCAAGAAACACTGAGGAAAATGGCGTCGGCTGATGCTTTTATACCCGAAGACCAGCAGAGATGACGGGTGGAGTGCGACATCAGCCGAAGCCGGACCCGACTTTGGAATCCGGCCGACTGAAGGGCTGCCTGACGACAGGACAACCCAGTTGTTATGACTGCAGATGCTATCCAGTTCGGACATCTACATTTATGGTAGGTACAAAACTGTACTTTTTCCCCACACTTTCCAAGAAATGGTCAGACAGCTCCATGATACACTGCCAAACTGGGAAAACAAAAGCCCTGTGAAATGTTGAATTTTGTTGGCTTTTTGTAAGAATCACTGTAATAAAAAAGTGTTAACCTATTTAGATACAAAATTTACAAAACTGTTCAGTGTGTTCTCTTCTGAGAAGTTACACCACCTGTGACTGCAAAGGTATTACAAAATATGATAATGGTAACGTTGCTCTTTGATACTGCCTGTCCAGCGCAGACCTTAACCATAACTGCCCTTTGCTATCATGTATTGCATGCCTCCAAAAATCATAGCCCTTTCTGTACACTGATTTGTTACCAAGAAAATAATGAAAAATGTAAGAACTACAGTAACATTTTGCCATTTCTTCCTTGTGGTTGGTAAGCATACACCACCCACAAGTCATAAAACTTATTTGCCAACAGTGACCAAATGATGACCTAGAGCTTTCATGTTGAAGATGCCTCCACACCACTTCCTCAAAAAGGTGTCCACTTTCTTTTTACAGTTCTGATGCTTGGTGGTCAGGAAAGTGAACAAAAAAATAAATTACTAGAGTAATGTAGAAATTTCAACGTGGTGCTCTTGAACACACACATTCACTGCCAAGCTCAAGCCAGCTCTGGCTTGCTCCCCTTTATTGTGAACTTGTGTTTTAAAATCATGTTCCTATCTCTTCTTGTCTCAAGTAATAAAAGCTCTAGATCATTTAACCTTTGGTTCATAGGTTGGTACTAGGCTGTCGGCCCTAGGGCCTCTACAAGCCTAGCCATAACAATTCCCTGGCTATTTCTTCCCTGGACCCCTGTCTAGCAGGGCGACTGACGTGATCCCCTGGGTGAATTTTTTCTCTCCCATCCAATCATCAAGGTTCCTTTTGAAGAGGGCCAAAGAGGTGTTCTGCTTGATATGTATGGGCAGACTATTCCAGAGTTTGGGGAGTCTGTGGGTCAGGAACCTATCCCTCCAGTATGTTTGGTTTATTGTGATGACAAAGTTTAGATCCCTGGAGCGTGTGGCTCTGGGGGATTGGGCTTTAAGTGTAGCATGTCCAACAGCTGTGCGTTTGACATGACATTGTATGTTAAGCATTGATTGCCTCAGAGTAGACGATATGTGACAGAGTGTAGCTGGAGTTTAAGGTGGTCAGCATAGGGCATCTGCTTTAGGCCTGTGATTCTTTTAGTGAGGTATTTCTGCAGCCTTTCCAGTTGTTGCAGAGGTCTTGAGAGGTACATACCAAATGGGGCGTTGTACTCTATAATGGGTTTAATGAGGGATGAGTACAGTGGGACAATGACCTCCTTTTTTCTGGATGAAAAGCCCTTAGTGATGAGGTGTGCCACATAGAAGGATTTCCTGACTGTTCTGGCAATGTGGTTATTGAAGGTGAGACCACTGTCCACATGTGTCCCTAAGTCTCTTATCACACTTTGTGTTTAGTGTACTGCCACCTATGTAGTAATTCACGGGTACATGTTTTTTTCCCAAAGGGGATAACTATACATTTCTTGGCATTGAGCTTGAGCCCATGGCTCTGGCACCAAGCATCTGTTTCTGTAAGGCCCTTTTGTAGAGTATCCACATCATTTGGGGATTCAATAATGGCTCCCAGTTTGCAGTCATCTGCAAACTTTGTTATCCAGAGTCTCTTAGTGTTGGCCTGCACTTAAGAGAAGCAGATGCCAAACAAGAGAGGTCCCAGGACTGAACCCTGAGGTACTCCACTTGTCTGGAGCTGGATTTGGAGTCAGCTACTTTACGGTGTGGGTTCTGTCAGTAACCCAGTTGACAACCCATCGAGTAACATAGGAGTTAATGCCCAGCTTAGTAAGTTTATCTATGATTCCAGAGTGGGGGATGGTGTCAAATGCCTTGGCGAGGTCCAGATAGGCTGTGTGGACTGCCTTACCCTCGTCCACGGCTCTGGAGACATCCGGTTCAGGAGACAAGATTGGCCCTTAACGAACCCAAACTAGGTGGGGTCCAGTGATGTTCTTCGTGTTTCACTGTTGCAGTCATTACATTTGGGTAATCTGCTGGCAGGTTGCCCTCAGTCGGCCTGATTAACAAAGTCTTGGGTCCTGGGTCTGTTGCTGTCCCAGGGGTATAAAACATGCAGCCAATGCCTTTTCATCAGTCTTTCTTGCCATGCGGTGCCCAAAGCAGAAGCAGTTCGCAAGTGCCAGTTGGCAGACTCATGAAATTTTCGTTTTCGAATTTCAGAACCGAAGTCTTCAACTTAAAGCTAAGTACCCCGTTGGGGAAACTTTTTCTTGCTCCTTACCGATGTCAGTAAGTTAATAATTGCATTTCTTGTGGAAAGCAAATGCCTCATAAAGATTTTCATTCTTACTGTATTTTTTGCCTAGGCCCTGACCACGACGTACCTTGCTGTTGGCTTTGTGCTTTAATCAGTGCACTATCCGTCAGCGGTGCATTTTTGCCTCTAAATATTTTGGTTCTCTGTTTATCCAGAAATGTCATCAGTTAGCCATTTGACTACTGGGATTCTGAAAAAACGCAAAGATAAAGACAGAGACAAGCCACCAAGGTCTAAAACTGCCGACGACTCTTCTCCTAAGCCAGTTCGCTGGTACTCAGTGAGATGCGTTCGCAGCCCCTGATACCCGCTACTTCTGATTTGCCGGCCTCTACTGAGACCCATTCGGAGTCCGGTATGCCGCAAGATGCCCCATCTATGGAACCTGCGGATGTCTCTACCTTGGATGGGTCCGTAGCCGCTGTGCCGGCACCAGCTTCTGAGGGTGTATTCAGGCCTACAAACTTGGATATTAAATCGACACCGCCTTCATTAAGGCCTAAACCTCAATCTATGTCTAAAAAACCAATGCCCAGGACACGTTCAGGCCCCTATGCCTAAAAAACAAATGATCAAAATGGCTGAAGATCTAATTACTCTAATCAGGGGTAGTCAAACCCCCCCTCCCCCAAGAGGCCTAGGCCTGAGCTTGATTATGAATCTTCTAATCAGGATTCTGACCTGGATTTGTTCATACCTACATATGAGGATTCTGATGCAGAAGATTTCATTCCTTCTGCTTCCCCTCCTGAGGATTTTTCTTTTGGGGAAACTTTACATACTTTAAGGGAGCATTTCCGCTGGGAAAGTCAGGAATTTTCTGATTCAAAAAAGAGGCTTAGGGATTTCCTCCTACCTCAGCATAGGCCTTTGGCTATACCTCCTGTACTAGACATTGTTGATGTGTTTTCGGAATCCAGTTTGGCCCCTGATTCCCTGCCTCCGGCTCCTAGTAAACCTGACAGATACTACAGGGTTCCGGAGTCCCACACGTTCCTTTTCAAAAATCCTATTGCAGATCCAGAAACCATTCCTCAGGGGCCCAAGGGCATTAAGACTTCTACTGCTAAAAATCCTACCCCTTCTGAAAGAGACTCCAGGGCGCTGGATAGATGGAGTAAAAAGGTTTATACTTCTGCAGCCTTGGCAGTCAGAGCTTTAAACTGCCAATTTCATATGTTAAAATGTCAACAACATATTATTGGACTGCTTAAACAGAAAATTGTTGATTCCTGATTGTGTGGAAAGTAAAGATTTAGAGGATTTAATGCATTCTGCTGAACAAGTTGGAAAACATACTTTGCAATGTGGTTTTGATTCTTTAGAGGCCTCCTGCAGGGCTGCTGTTACTGGGTTTGTGCTTAGAAGGCATGCTTGGCTTAAGGAGGAATCTTTGCCTGATCATGTTAAAGCTAAATTGTTGGATGATCCTTTAAATCAGGACCGCTTGTTTGGCAATAAGGCTGAATAAGTTCTAAAAAAGATGGAAGATGAAGCTAAATATATGCAGACTGTTAAAGATTTCTTACAAGTGCAACCTCCAAGGTTTAGTAGGCACTGGCCTACCAAGAATTGGTCCTTTCCAACCCCTTCCAGATGTTCTCAAGCCAAGCCCAGACACAGCAAAACGCCAGGTTTTAGTCCCAGGGGACTCTCAGAACTAAGCAGTGGGGGGGCCTCCACTTCCAAATCTGGAACTAACAAGACACCCCCCTATGGTAAACAGTCTCAATGACTTCCTTTTAAAATTTCCAAGCACTTATCTTTTAACCGCCCCTTTGGGAGGAAAGATTGCTCTTCATGCAAAGAACTGGGAACTCATAACCCAGGACAAATGGGTTTTAAATAGTGTCCCAGGGATACAGATTTTATTTCCACACATTGCCAACACCAAACGGGTGGCCAGACCTGCCCCCAAATCAGTGGGCAGAGGCTCAAAAACAAGTACTTTCCCTCTTAAACATGGGGGCTATTCAACAGGTACCAGAAGACAAAAAGGGACAAGGTTTCTATTCCTGGCTTTTTCTGGTACCCAGAAAAGACAAATCATGGCGTCCAATCCTGGACCTGTCTACTCTGAACACCTTTCTGGAGATTCAAAATTCAAGGAGCTGACCCTTCAGTTACTTCCTATGCTAGGCAAGAATGCCTGGTTGGCAACTCTAGATTTAAAAGAAGCATATCACAATCGGGGAATCTTGCAGAAGGATACCTACGCTTCAAAGCAGGCTACTTGCATCAGTTCTCTGCACTGCCCTTTGGCTTGTCTACTGCGCCCAGGGTATTCACAAAGTGCCTGACTCCAGTAATTGCATTTTGCAGACAAAGAAATATTCAAATATATCCAATATCTGGACAGTTGTCTAATTCAGGCAGAAAACCAGGCCATACCTTTAAATCATCTGGAGTTTTTAAAAAGGGTTCTAACTTGTCTTGGTTACACCGTAAACGAAAATAAATCATAACTGGTACCCTGTTAACAGATTACATTCCTGGGTGTAAGCTTGAATACAACTGCCCAGATGGATTTCCTCACTCCGAAGAAGCAAATTCATTTGATAACCTAATTCAAACAAGTGGCCACAAAAACCCTGCTATATGCAGGACAAATACTGCAAGCTTTGGGGTTCATGGCCTCCTGTATTCTAATTCCATATGCAAGACTGCATATGAGGAAACTACAATGGTGTCTTAAAAGTCTATGGAGTCAACATTGTCACAATCTGGAAACAATGATTCCTACCTTACCTTGCTTACGCCTGGAGTTTCTATGGTGGGCAGAAGCCTGCCACCAAAACAAGGGACTACCATTCACACTACCCCCTGCCGCCCAAACCATAAACTACAGATGCATCAGACTATGCATGGGGGCTCACCTGGCAGGGAAGTGCATTCAGGGCAAATGGAACCCAAATCAAATGCACCTACATATAAATCAAAAAGATGTTCGTTGTACAGAATGCTCTGACAGCCTTCAAGGACTACATTCTTCCAGGACAACTAATGGTAAAGATGGACAACACCACGGTTATGTGGTACATAAATAAGCGGTGGGGGGTACACATTCCTACCCCTCTGCAGACTAGCCATGGCATTGTGGAACACAGCCTTGAACTACCAAGTGCACCTACAAGCTCAATTCCTGCCAGGAAAATTGAATACACTGGTAGCCTGACTAAGCAGAAACCTCATGGACCCACACGAGTGGAAAATGGAACCACGGATTTTCAACATGTTGACAAGCGAATGGGTGAGACCAGACATCTATTTGCCTCCCTCCAGAACTACCAGTTGGACAAGTTTTGCACAAGGACTCCCCACAAACAAGCATGAAAAGTGGATGCTCTGTCCTTCAACTGGAAAAAACCTATCAGTCTACGCCTTTTCCCCCCTCTGCCTCTGCTTTCCAAAGTGCTACTAAAAGTCAAACAGGACAAACCAAGGATGACTTTGATTGCTCCAGACTGGCCCCGCTAACACTGGGTACCCCCTCTTGCGCAGTGTGCCAAATATCTCCATGGCACCTGCCTCGGACCCCTTCCCTGCTGTCTCAGCAGGAGAACCAAATTCTGCACCCTCAGCTTCCAACATTGAACCTTGCAGAGCCTGGCTAATCTCTTAATTTAATAACCCTTCTCATCCCTCTGCAAAACTGTGATGGATGTCATCTTGGAAGCGAGGAGACCTAGTACTAGAAAATCTTATGCTGACAAATGGAAAAGATTCTGTGCCTGTAACCAGTCTTTAGGGATGAGCACAGCCACTCCCAATTTACCTCAGATTTTGCAATACTTAACTGAGATGCTTCACAAGGGCCTGTCTTGTTTCCCTCATTAAAATCCACGCCTCAGCTATTTCAGCTCACTATAACACAGAACCACCCCTCTTCTCTCATCCTGTGCAAGTATCTCAGAGGGGCAAAAAACTTGAGACCCCCCCACAGGAGAGCTCCTTCTCCCGCCTGGGACCTTAACTGTTTTGGAGAAAATCACTCTACCGCCTTTCGAGCCAGCTGCTACTGCAGACATAAAATTTCTTTCTTGGAAAACAGCCTTCCTTTTAGCAATCATTTCAGCTAGAAGGATATCTGAATTTTACAGGCCCTTATGGCAGTGGAGCCTTTCATCATCATCATTCATGCAGGCAAGGTATCTCTCCGGACCAGTCCATACTTCATGCCCAAGGTGGTTTCCAGTGTGGCTCTTAATCAGTCCATCCATTTGCCAACCTTCTTTCCCAATCCACAGAACAAAGGGTAACGAATTCTGCTTTCCTTGGATGTGCACAGACAACTTAGATTATACTTGATATAACCAAATCAAAACTAAACAGACTGTAAAAACGGACGTCAAGCGAAGAGGCACCAAACTGGAAAACTAAGTATTTATTTGAACACTGAGTTATATTAAAACAATAAAACGTTTCTCTGTAATCCACAAGTAAGCGCTTTAGTTTAATATGCATTAAACTTCCTCAGACAACGTATCAAGTAACATCACTTCCTTTTTATACAAAACTTCATTCATAAAAAAGGAAGGAAACACATGACTCTACTAGTATTTAAGCATGCCTCTACTTCGATTAAAATAAAACAAATATAATCTAAACAGCAGACAAATGTCTGCATAATAAAATACTATGCTAACGTATTTTATTATATTATGTTTTTATCAATACATATATTTTAATCATTAGGGGACCGGAGTTCTGCTATGGCGACCCCTAACCTAAAGCTGAAAGACACAACAACAACATATTTTTTTAAATGTTTTATAAAAAAAGTTTTATAAAAAAAGTTTTATAAAAATGTTTTATAAAAATCCCCAAATGTCATATTCAACAGCTTATGAATTTTTACGCTCATATCTATATCTAATAGAGCAGTAAAAATGTTATTGCTATATATAACCAATTATGTATTATATCAGCTTCATAATGGACTTTTATATTAATTTATAATGTTTAAGACATGAATAAAATTTATAACATTAAGTATAAAAATAATTTACTTATAAATATTAAATATATAAATAAATTATTACTATATCTCAATCTATTTTATTTATATTTAATGCTATTAATTTTAAAATATGAGCTATTGAACTGCTTTCATTTATACCTGGCCATGTATCGACCTGTGTTCTAATCTGCCATTGCAATTCCTTTTGTTCTAAAAATAAGCCCTAAGGTCTTTTATCTTCTACTTCTACATGATCTATTGCTATAAAAGAAAATTGATGGTCTCTATATTCATTAATGTGCTTTGCTAGTGCATTATTACATTTATTTTTC
This sequence comes from Protopterus annectens, assembly GCF_019279795.1. Taxonomy (NCBI): domain Eukaryota; kingdom Metazoa; phylum Chordata; order Ceratodontiformes; family Protopteridae; genus Protopterus; species Protopterus annectens. Next base: position 934,048,576 of record NC_056727.1, read on the forward strand.
TTAATAGCATATCCATGCTCATAAATTCTTTGTGCTAGAGCTCTTTCAGTTTTTCCTATGTAGAATATGGGGCAGGAATTGCACGTGGCTAGATATACTACTGCTTTAGATTTGCAATTATATTTTCCATTCAAATAGTATTTCTTTTTCCTGAGATGGATGGAGTCTCCCACTCTAACTTTAAAACAACAGTTACAGGCTCCACATTTACTCATTCCTTTAATTCTGTTGCTTGTTGAGTGGATTCCTGTTTTTAATGTCCTTAAAACTTTTCCCTTTTCTATAAACAATATTTGGTATTTCTCCTCTGTTTTTTACAGTGTGGGTCCTCCATAAGTATTACCCAATTGTTTATAATTATTTCTCTAATTATATGACTATCTTGAGAAAAAGTAATTACTAAAGCTTTTGAAAATTCATTCTTTCCATCTTTATTAGTAGTTTTATTTATTATTATGTTATCCTGGCTATTAGTTTTAATATTTGATACATTACTGACATCACCTACATCATTTTGCTTTTGTAAAATAGGCCTAAAGTGTCTGCTTAATCTTTTTTAGTAACTTCAAGTATTAAAGCATCAACTAATGTCACTGGATAGTTCCTATTAATGAACATATCACGCAAGAAATTGCATTCCATTTCAAATTGTTCAAAATTGGTCACCATCCGGGCGGCTCTAACTAATTGCCCCTTTATTATGGACCTTTTCTTATGTTCTGGGTGGCAACTATTGTAATGTAGAAAACTATTAGAATAGGATTCTTTTCTATGAATGACTGCAGTATATGCTCCATTTTCAGTATCTTTCATGAGATGTACATCTAAATAATTAATACTGTTGTTAATATTCCATGTAAATTTAAAAAAAATAGTTGTTTCATTAATATGTGCTAAAAATTCATTCAAATAATGTACTGTACCAGTCCAAATGATGCTGATATCCTGAAACCGGTGATAACATTTGATAAACGTATTGTATTCGCTATTTAAAAAAAAAAAATTCTCCCAGAATGCCATAACTAAATTTACATATGCTCCCCCACATGGTGACCCCATAGCAATGGCCTTTTTCTGCAAGAAATATTTTTTATTAAATGTTAAAAAAATTATTACTTAAAACTATTTCTAATAATTCCATTATAAGATTAGTTCATGATTAACATGATGCTGAATTAATAATTCATTTACCCATTCCAAGCCTAAAGGCTGTGGGATAACTGTGTATAAATCACACATCAGTTGTTAATAAAATATCTTGATTATTAAATTCCACTTCATTCATATGCTCTAGGAACGTCCAGGAATCTTTACAAATATGTTTTTCATTCTTAATCTTTTTTAATTCATATTCAACGTACTTAGCACATGCTGAAGTAATGGAATCTCTTCCATCTACTAAAGGGCTCATGGGGGATTATATATGCTTTTATGTATTTTTGGATTTCCAAAAAATACAGGAATTCTAGGAGATGTAATATTAAGATAATTCAATAAATCAATATTAATACTTTTTTCAAGAAACATTGATTTGTTCATATACTTTTCTATAAGCTATATTCAATTAATTTAGGGATATTTGCTCGTGTCAGTTTCAAGAGTAGCATTTAACTTCTGATTATATATGTCATGACTCATAACTCTTGCAATTCCCCCTGTTCTAGACATAGTAACACATAGTAGATGATGTTTTTTCAGAGTCCGGCCTGTCTCCAGACTCTTTACCCCCTGCCACCTGTTAAGCCGGACAGATACTACAGGGTCCCAGACTCCCATAAATTTCTTTACAAAAACCCTGCTGCTGACCCAGAAACTATCTCACAGGGTCCCAAAGGGGTCAAGGCTGCTTCTGCCAAAAACCCTGTCCCCTCAGACAGAGATTCTAGGGCTTTGGACAGATGGGGGGAAAAAGTTTACACTTCTGCTGCCTTGGCAGTAAGGGCTTTAAATTGCCAGTTTCATATGCTCAAATATCAGCAATATTTAATGTCTGTTAAAACAAAAAATGTTTACAAATTCTGTATGTTCTGACAACAAAGATTTGCAGGATTTATTGCATGCAGCTGAAGAAGTGGGGAAACATACTTTGCAATGTGGCTATGATTCACTGGAGGCCTCGTGCAGGGCCGCTGTTACAGGTTCTGTTATTAGAAGGCATGCTTGGTTAAAGGAACAGAATCTGCCTGATCATGTTAAAGCAAAATTATTGGATGCTCCATTACAGCGTGATATTTTGTTTGGTAAGGCAGAGGAGGTGTTGAAGAAAATGGAGGATAAGGCAAAATCTATGCAGACAGTAAAGGATTTCTTGCAGGTACAGCCACCCAGATTTAGCAGGAACTGGCCCTCTAAGAATTGGTCCTTTCCAGTGTCAGACAGACCACAAAGATGCAGATTCAGATGCCCTACAGACAGGCAACAGCCCCAGGGCTCATACAGGCCCAAACAATGGGGTGCTTCTACCTCCACATGCGGAGAAGACAAATCACAGCCTTATAGAAAACAGTCCCAATGACTTTCCTCCGCCAATGCCAAGCACTTATTTTTTGACAGCACCCTTGGGGGGAAAGCCATCACTTTTTTTCACAAAACTGGCACAAGATTACCCAGGACAAATGGGTCTTAAATATAGTCTCTCAGTGTTACAGGTTCCACTTTCACACCCTTCCAAAGGCAAAAGGCATGCCAGACCTGCCACACAATCAATGACAAGAGGCACAAAAACAAGTTTCATCTCTCATGGGCATGGGGGCTATTCAGCCAGTGCCACACCAAGAGCAGGGACAAGGAATTTACTCAAGACTTTTCTTAGTACCAAGAAAGGACAAAGCCTTTAGACCAATACTGGACCTGTCTATTCTAAATACTTTTCTGGACGTCCCAAAATTCAAAATGTTTACTCTACAGCAGCTTCTGCCCATGCTGGGCAAGAAGGCTTGGCTTGTAACTTTAGACCTCAAAGAGGCATACCTGCATGTCCCAATCAGACAATCTTGCAGAAGATACCTCAGATTCATAGCTGGCTCACTGCACTACCAATTCTCTGCACTGCCCTTTGGCTTATCTACTGCGCCCAGGGTCTTCACAAAATGCCTGGCATTTTGCAGACTAAGAGGAATTCAAATATACCCCTACTTGGACAACTGCCTTGTTCAAGCAAAGGACAGAAATATGCTGCTACAGCATCTGGCATTTGTAAAAAGATTACTAATTTGCCTAGGGTACACAGTAAACGAAAAGAAATTAAAACTAATACCCTCTCAAGAGACAATATTCCTGGGTGCAAGCTTAAGTACAACTGTCCAGATGGCTTTCTCACACCAGACAAACAAAGGCATCTGACTTCTTACTTCAAAGACATGGCAACAAAGACCCAGTTATCTGCAAGAAAAATTCTGCAGGCTCTGGGCTACATGGCATCCTGCATTCTACTAATTCCATATGCAAGACTGCATATGAGGAAACTACAATGGTATCTAAAAAGTGTTTGGACTCAACATTGCCACAGCCTGGAAACAGTAATTTCTCTCATTCCCTGCCTGCAACAGGAATTTCAGTGGTGGGCACAGGCCTGTCACCACAACAAGGGACAGCCATTCACCTTACCCACTGCCAGGCAAACACTAACAGATGCATCAGATTATGGGGGAGCGCACATGGCAGGAAAATGTATTCAGGGCACATGGCCCACAAACCAAATGCATCTTCATATCAATCAAAAAGAGATGCTAGCTGTACAAAATGCCCTGACAGCCTTCAAGGACCTACTTTATCCAGGACAACTACTGATAAAGACCGACAATACTACAGTCATGTGGTACATAAACAAGCAAGGGGGCACACATTCCTACCCCCTCTGCAGGCAAGCCATGACTTTGTGGAACACAGCATTGACTTATCAAGCACAATATCTGCCAGGAAAGAAATACTTTGGCAGACGAACTAAGCAGAAACCTCGTGGATCCTCACGAGTGGAAACTGGACCCACAAATCTTCAACATAACAGGGAAATGGGGATGCCCAGACATAGATCTATTTGCTTCCCCTCACGACTGCCAGCTACAGAGATTCTGCACTCGGACTTATCACAAGCAAGCATGGAAAGTGGACGCCCTTTCATTCAGCTGGAAAGCCCTTACAGTATATGCCTTCCCTCCTCTGCCTCTCCTCTCCAAGGTACTCCTAAAGGTCAGACAAGAGAAGCCAAAAATGATACTGATTGCCCCAGCCTGGCCATGCCAGCACTGGTACCCAATCCTAAAGAGCTTGTCTCAAATCCCAGCCTGGACATTGTCTCTAATACCTCATCTGCTGACCCAACAGAACAATCAGATCCTGTACAGCCAACTCAGAACCCTAAATCTGGCGCATGGCGGATAATGTAATCATTCAGAACACACCTCTCTCTAAAGCAGTTATGGATGTTATTTTGGAGGCCAGGAGGCCCAGCACCAGAAAATCTTATGCAGATAAATGGAAGAGATTCTGTGCTTGGAACCAAGCGCAGGGAATTGACTCGCTTGAACCAAATATTCCTCAGATTTTGCAATACCTAACTGAGATGCTGGACAAGGGCCTATCCTTCTCATCAATTAAGATCCATGCCTCTGCCATTTCAGTTCATTACAATACGGAACCAACTATTTTTTCCCATCCACTGCTAAGACAGTTTTTCAGAGGGGCCAAAAACATAAGACCTCCAAGGAGAGCTCCAATACCTACACGGAACCTCAATTTTGTCTTGGAAAAACTCACACTGCCTCCTTTTGAGCCTGCCAATACAGCAGAGATAAAATACTTGTCATGGAAAACCGCTCTTCTCCTAGCAATAACTTCAGCAAGAAGAGTCTCAGTTACAGGCACTAATGGCTGTGGAACCTTTTATTATTTTCCATCAGGACAGGGTTTATCTAAGGACAAACCCGACATTTATGCCTAAGGTGTAGTGTCCAGCGTGGCTCTTAATCAAACCATACATTTGCCTACCTTTTATCCAAACCCACAGAATAAGGGAGAGAGACTTCTGCATACTTTGGACATACACAGACCGCTACCCTTTTACTTGGACAAGACTAAAGCCTTCAGAAAAACTGAGCAACTCTGTGGCATGCGCTGCAGGTACCCAAGGAAAATCCATTTCAAAGCAGACTATTTCAAAATGGATAGGCCACTGCATTCGTTTCTGCTATTCTCAACATGGCAAATCGGTGCCCAAGGGCATTAGGCCACATTCTACCAGAGCAGCAGCCACTTCAGCAGCCTTCCTCAGAGGAGTACCAACCAAAGATATTTTGGAGGCTGCAACATGGACTTCAGTGCACACTTTTACAAAGCACTACCATTTACCTCTCTACTCTAAATCCAGAGCAGGCTTTGCCACTGCAGTTCTGCAGGGCTTTATAGCCACTCCAAACTCTATTTAGGCCCAGCCGCCCAACCTCAGTTTTGGGATTCAGCCCAAGTGTAATGACTGCAACAGTGAAGCACGATGAACATAGTACAGTTGTGTACCTACCATAAATGTAGATGTTAGTGTATTCACTGTTGCAGTCCAGGTTACCCTCCCACCACCCCCTGCTGGGACTTACCTGTACCTATCTATTCTATACAACCTATGTGGTGTATTTGCTTGTAGATGAAGGTTATGTGCATGCTTTTTTATGATCGTAATTTTTACAGCCTACCCTTTTGGGGGCACCTGATATCTGGGGCAAGAAAAACTGAAGAAAATGGTGTCTGCTGCATCTTTTTTTACCCATGGCACACTGACATCAGGGAAGAGGCGACTGCAACCGATGCCGGACCAGGACTTTGGAATTCAGGCCGACTGCGGGTAGCCTGCCAGCAGGATAACCCAAGTGTAATGACTGCAACCGTGAATACACTCTAACATCTATATTTATGGTAGGTACACAACTGTACTTTCCTCTATATCAAGTTGGTTATATTTAATCATTATATTCAGCATTTCTTTCCCATTTTTATCAAACAATTGTAATAGTTATGAAAAGGAGAATTATTAGCCAAGCCTATAAGGTAATGCCAAAACCGTAACTCTTTAGGTATAATGTTATGCTTAATGCATTCTTTCAAATATGCATTCACTAGCTGCAATTTTTGCATTTAAGCAGTTTAATGTCATAGTCATTTAATTTAGTGTCTAACAAATTAGTACCTTGATTGTGCCCTCCGGAGAATGCAAATGTCGATTCTAGCCATTCAGTCAGCACTGGAATCCCTCTTCTTATTCCTTCATTGTTATTAGAAATATGCCCTGAACCATTTGTTCGTAAAGGTTAGCATCCTCCTTGATCTGTTTGTCTGTAAACTGGATCCAGATGCATTATTGTAAATGGGGGGGGTTAGTATTACCTAGGCATGCAGGTGTCATCTTGAAATTAAAGAAATTGCTATTTCTTGAAGCGTGCAAACTCCCGTTTGCACCATTGGTTTCCGGAATGTTGAGTCTGTCCTATAACCCATCTACTCGGGTTAGTTGCATGAGTGCTGTTAGATTCCAAATCAACCCTTCGGTCCTATTGGTACCTTCATCCAGTTGTACGGCACTTTTGTTTGCAGACGACATAACCAAACCAAAACTAAACAGACTGTAAAAACGGACGTCAAGCAAAGAGCCACCAAACTGGAAAAATAAGTATTTATTTGAACACTTAAGTTATATTAAAACAATAAAAAGTTTCTCTGTAATCCACAAGTAAGTGCTTTCGTTTAATATGTATTAAACTTCCTCAGACAAAGTATCAATTGGCATCACTTCCTTTTATACTAAACTTCATTCATAAAAAAGGAAGGAAGGAAACACATGACTCTACTAGTATTTAAGCATGCCTCTACTTCTACGATTAAAATAAAACAAATCTAAACAGCAACCAAAGAGCACCAAAACATGCAATTTCATGCATTACATGTTACGAGCATAAAAAAAGTCAAATAAATGTATATGCATATTGTGATTGATTTATTGAATTTTCTTAATATTACATCTCCTAGAATCCCTGTATTTTTTGGAAATCCTAAAATACATAAAAGCATATATAACCCCACCATGCGCCCTTTAGTAGATGGAAGAGATTCCATTACTTCAGCATGTGTTAAGTACGTTGCTTATGAATTAAAAAAAGATTATTAAGAATGAAAAACATATTTGTAAAGATTCCTGGACGTTCCTAGAGCATATGAATGAAGTGGAATTTAATAATCAAGATATTTTAGTAACAATTGGTGTGATTTATACAGTTATCCCACAGCCTTTAGGCTTGGAATGGGTAAATGATTAACATGATGCTGAATTAATAATTCATGAATTAACTAATCTTTATAATGGAATTAGAAATAGTTTCAACTAATAATTTCTTAACATTTAATAAATATTTCTTGCAGAAAAAGGGGTTCACCATGTGGGGTCTCATATGTAAATTTAGTTGTGGCGTTCTGGGAGAAAAAATGTTTTTAATAGCGAATACAATGTTTATCAAATGTTATCACCAGTTTCAGGATGATAGCATCATTTGGACTGGTACATTAGATTTTTTGAATGAATTTTTAGCATATATTAATGAAACGGCTAACTTTTTAAAAATTACATGGAATTTTAATAATCATAGTATTCTTTAGATGTACATCTCATGAAAGATACTGAAAATGGAGCATATACTGCAGTCATTCATAGAAAAGAATCCTATTCCAGTAGTTTTCTACATTACAATAGTTGCCACCCAGAACATCAGAAAAGGTCCGTAATAGAGGCAATTAGAGCCGCCCGGATGGTGACCAATTTTGATCAATTTGAAATGGAATGCAATTTCTTGTGTGATATGTTCATTAATAGGAACTATCCAGTGACATTAGTTGATGTTTTAATACTTGAAGTTACTAAAAAAAAGATTAAGCGGACACTTTAGGCTTATTGTACAAAAGCAAAATGATGTAGGTGATGTCAGTAATGTATCAAATATTAGAACTAATAGCCAGGATAACAAATAATAAAAACTACTAATAAAGATGGAAAGAATGAATTTTCAAAAGCTTTAGTAATTACTTTTTCTCAGGAACATCATATAATTGGAGAAATAATTATCAACAATTGGGTAATACTTATGGAGGACCCACAATGTAAAAAACTGTCTTTCGGCTTTTCCCGGTTAGGGGTCGCCACAGCGGAACTGGCTTGCTGGGCCTAACGCACAACTAAGGAACACCCATTCACGCATGTCGACACACAGAAGACGCTCTAACTGAGAATTGAATGTGCAACGTCTAATTGTGAGGCGACAACGCCACCACAGTTGGATTGTTTATAGAAAAGGGAAAAGTTTTAAGGACATATTAAAAACAAGAATCCACTCAAGCAACAAAATTAAAGGAATGAGTAAATGGGGAGCCTGTAATTGGTATTTTAAAGTTAGAGTGGGAGACTCCTTCCATCTCAGGAAAAAGAAATACTATTTGAATGGAAAATATAATTGCAAATCTAAAGCAGTAGTATATCTAGCCACGTGCAATTCCTGCCCCATATTGTACATAGGAAAAACAGAGAGAGCTCTGGCACAAAGAATTTATGAGCATGAATATGCTATTAAGGAAAAATAAATGCAATGCGCTAGCAAACCACATTAATGAATATAGAGACCATCAATTTTCTTTTATAGAAAATAAGTCATGTAGAAGATAAGACCTTGGGGATTCTTTTTAGAACATAAAGAATTGCAATGGCAGATTAGAACACAGGCCAATACATGGCCAGGTATAAATGAATGCAGTTCAATAGCTCCTATGTTAAAATTAAAGGCGTTAAATAGAAATAAAATAATAGATTGAGATATAGTAGTAAATTTATATATTTAAGTAAATTATTTCTATAATTAATTTTATCAATTTTATTCATGCCTTTTAAACATATATTAGTATACACGTCCATTATGAAGCTGATATAATACATAATTGGTTATATATAGCAATAACATTTTTACTGCTATATTAGATATAGATAGCGTAAACATTCATAAGCTGTTGAATATGACATTTATTTGGGGACTTTTATAAAACATTTTTATAAAATTTTATAAAACATTTTAAAAAATATATTTATGTATTGATAAAACATAATAAAATACTTTAGCATAGTATTTTATTATGCACACATTAACATTTTAATATGTATATATGCATATGCATTTGTTTGACTTTTTTTATTCTTGTAACATGCAATGCATGAAATTGTGATGTCCTTCAAGAATGCAACTGCAGTCATAACGTATGGGTTGTCCTGCCTCAGGCAGCCCTCGGTCGGCCGGATTCCAAAGTCTGGGTCCGGCGTCGGCTGGTGTCGCCTCCTCTCCGACGTCTGAACGGCTGGAGTATAAAGGCATCGGCCGACACCATCTTCTTCAGTCTTTCTTGCCGCGCGGTGCCCGAAGCAGAAGCAGTTCGCAAGTGCCGGTCGGTCAGCTCCTGTGTTTTCAGTACCAAAGTCATCTAAAAGCCAAGTACCCCTTTGGGGAACATTTTTTCTTGCGTCAGCCGATGTCAGAACAAATTGAGAAAGTTAATAATTGTTTGTCTTGTGGTAAACAAATACCTCATAAGGACTTCCATTCTTATTGCCTTCCTTGCCTGGGCCCAGACCACGACGTCTCAGCCTGTGCCGCCTGTGCCTGCTTTAACAAGCGCACCCTCAGGCGCCGGGCAGAGTTTGCCGAATACTTTTTCGGCGAATCCTTCGCATATATCATGCCGTCGGAACAACCGACAACTCAACCTTCCAAAAAACGAAAGGACCAGGACCGACATCCTCGGCCCGTGTCCTCCACCGATGCACCTCCTAAGCCCTCCGCGAGTGCCTCGGCCCCTTCGGAGGCGGTAATTCAACCACTCCAGGCCGACGACACAGCGTTAACACGTCCTTCGGCCTCGGAACCTACTCCGGTGCCGGTTGTTGATTTTCCTCCAGATACTGAAGTTCTGGATTTACCCGACACCATTCCCGTGGACAAGGTTACTCCTGCACGTGGGGCAGCTAGGCCTCCTGTATCCATGTCCATCAAGGCCTTGCACGTGCTAAGGCCGCCAGCCAGGCCAAGGCCCATCCTAAACCTACTGCCCAGGCCCCTTCTTCTGATAAACAGATCATGTCTCTTGCTGCAGATCTTATTTCTCTTAGGGGGTCTCAGCCTCATCCAGACAGAGGTTCTCAGCCGCCTGCAGAGAAAAGCCCCAGAACTGAGCAGGCTGACAACCTCTCTTCAGACGAAGCCTCTGGGGATTCTGAGCCTTCAGATACGCAAGAAGAATCCTTCCAGGCCTATGAGGACTCTGATGCTGAGGAATCGATTCCCTCTGCCTCTCTTCCTGAGGATTTTTCGTTCGGTGAAGTCCTACACTCTGAGGGAGCATTTTAAATGGCAGGGTCAGGAATTTTCTGATTCCAGGAAAAGGTTACGTATCTTCCTCAAGCTACCCCAGCACAGACCCTTAGCTATCCCTCCAGTTATGGATGTCCTGGATGATGTTTTCTCTGACTCCAGTGCTAACCCTGATTCTCTCCCTCCAGCTCCTGTCAAGCCAGACTGATATTATAGGGTCCCTGACACTCACAAACATCTTTTTAAGGCCCACTCTGTGGATCTAGAAACTATTTCACAGGGCCCCAAGGGAGTGGCTACTTCCACTGCCAAGAATCCACTGCCAGCGGATAGGGAAGCTAGGTCCCTGGAGAGATGGGGTAAAAAAGTTTATACCTCTACCTCCCTGGCCATGAGGTCACTTAATTGCTTTTCATATGTTTCAGTACCAGGATTTTTTACTGGATGATTTACAGAAAAAGCTAGCCTCTCCTGAGCCTATTGATAGAAAGGCATTGCAGGATCTAGTACATAACACTCAGCAGGTTAGCAATCATTTTCTTCAGTTTGGTTATGATGCATTGGAGGCTTCATGTAGGGCAGCTATGACTGGGGCTGTTATACGTAGACATGCTTGGTTAAAGGAACAGCCATTGCCTGACCATGTTAAAGTAAAGTTACTTGATGCACCTCTGGAAAAACAGAAGCTTTTTGGTGCTAATGCACAAGATGTGTTGAAGTCCATTGAGGAAAAAGCTAAATCAGTACAGACAGTCAAAGATTTCCTCCAGGTTCAGCCACCCAGATTCAGCAGGAATTGGCCTTCAAAGAATTGGTCCTTTCCAGACACTGACAAGTTTCAAAGGGGAAAAAACAGGCGTGCCCGAGGTAGAGAGCAATACCGAGGCTCCTACAGGGGCCGCCAATGGCAACCACCAAATCAAAGAAGTGGCGCAGGCAGTCCAGCTGCACCACAAGGACAATCACAATGACTTGACTTTCATACCGCCTACAAAGGCTCAAAGAGAAGCTCCTTTGGGTGGAAAATTATCCTTATTTTCAAAAAACTGGCATCTCTTAACCAAAGACAACTGGATTTTGGATTTAATAGACAAAGGTTACATATTCCACTTCCATACTTTACCAATAAGACAAGGTATGCCGAACCTGCCACATCATCAAAGGGCAGAGGCACTCATCCAAGTTTCAATGCTGTTAAATATAAAAGCAATAGAAAAGGTCCCTCCTCAGGAACAAGGCCAGGGATTTTACTCAAGACTGTTCCTTATTCCAAGAAAAGAAAACAAATGGAGGCCTATACTGGACTGGTCTACTCTAAATACTTTTCTCATTGTGCCAAAGTTAAAAATACTGACATTACAGCAACTCCTTCCCATGCTGGGCAAGGGGTCTTGGTTGGTCACTCTGGACCTCAAGGAGGCATACCTGCTTGTCCCAATCAGACAAAGCTGCAGAAGATACCTCAGATTTCTTGCAGGGACAGAGCATTATCAATTCTCAGCATTGCCGTTTGGCTTATCTATTGCGCCCAGAGTGTTCACGAAATGCCTGGCATCAGTAGTGGCGCACTGCAGACTCCAGGGGATTCAAATATACCCCTACCTGGACGACTGCCTCATACAAGCAGACAGCAAACAAACCTTGCTAGCAAACTTGGACTATGTCATTCAACTACTACAGGCCTTGGGATACACAGTCAACATTCAAAAATCAAGACTACTGCCATCCTAACAAATTACTTTCCTAGGAGCCAAATTGGACACAAAAACACAAATGGCCTATCTCACAGAGGAAAAACAACAGCAGTTACCAGAGTACTTCAAATGCCTAGCAAAGCTCTCCCAGCTGACTGCAAGGAAAATCCTGCAGGCCCTGGGGTTCATGGCTTCTTGCATTCTTCTGATACCTTTGGCAAGACTTCATATGAGAAAGCTGCAATGGTACTTAAAAAGCTTATGGTCTCAACACAGCCAAAGCCTAGAGGACATAATCCCATTCATTCCATGTCTGCAAAGAGAATTTTTGTGGTGGGCTCAAGCAAGTCAGTTAAACAAAGGCATGTCTTTCAACAAGCCTCAAGCAGGTCAAGTGATTACAACAGACGCCTCAGATCATGGATGGGGGACGCACATGGAGGGCAGATGCATTCAAGGTCAATGGACACCAAGGGAAAGACATCTGCACATAAACCAAAAAGAGATGCTGGCAGTGATACATGCAATCGAGACTTTCGAAAAAACACCAACAAGGACATTTGCTAGTAAGGACAGACAACACCACTGTTATTGTGGTATATAAACAAGCAGGGCGGCACCCATTCTTATCCCCTCTGCAGACTAACAATGATTCTCTGGGAAAATTCCCTGAGTCTGAAGATACATTTGCAATCCCAGTTTGTCCCAGGCAAGGACAATGTACTGGCGGACAAGCTGAGCAGAAACTTCTTGGATCCACACGAATGGATGCTGCATCCTCACATTTTCTCACAAATAACAAGGACATGGGGAAGACCGGACATAGATCTCTTTGCTTCTCACATGAATCATCACCTGGAAAAGTTCTGTACAAGGACCCACCATCCTCTAGCCTGGAAAACGGATGCTCTCCTTCAGCTGGAATTCCCTAACAATTTATGCATTCCCTCCTCTGCCACTGCTGACCAAGGTGATACTGAAGATCAAAGCAGAACAACCAACAGACATTTTGATAGCTCCAGACTGGCCAAGGCAGCACTGGTACCCATTGCTGTTGAGCATAACTCGGACCAAACCATGGCCTCTGCCCCTATGGCCTCTGCTTCTAACACAACACAATTACAGGACTGTTCATCAAAACCTGAAAACATTGCATCTGACAGCCTGGAGGTTACCATAACTCCTTCCGATATCTCTCTTTCCAAAAAAGTTCAAGAGATCTTCCTGGAAGCACGCAGACCTTCCACCAGAAAAACCTATTCAGCCAAGTGGAAGAGATTCATCATCTGGAATGCCAACAGGGGTCAGGATACAACAGTACTGAGTATACCTCAGATATTGGAATACTTGACAGAAATGTTTCATACTGGTCTCTCATATTCCTCCATAAAGATTCACGCCTCCGCAATCTCAGCAAACTACAATTGTGATCCACCTGTGTTTTCACATCCTTTGCTAAGACAGTTCCTAAGAGGGATAAAGAATATCAAACCTCCCAGGAAACCACCAGTACCTGCATGGGACCTCAGTTTCGTGTTAGAAAAATTAACTCTTCCTCCCTTTGAACCAGCAGCAACTTCAGAAATGCAATTTCTCTCATGGAAAACGGTTTTCCTATTGGCAGTGACATCAGCAAGAAGAGTCTCGGAGATGCAGGCACTCATGGCAGTACCTCTTTTTCTCATTTTCCATCAGGACAGAGTCTCTCTAAGAACCAATCCTTCATTCATGCCAAAAGTAATTTCCAGGGTGTCTCTAAATCAAGCCATTCACCTGCCTACTTTCTTCCCCAATCCTCAAAACGGGGGAAAAACTGCTGCATACTTTGGACATACACAGGCAACTTCGCTACTACTTGGACAGAACTAAGGCCACCAGAAAGTCTGACCAACTGTTTGTAGCCTATGCTGCTGAAGTACAAGGAAAAGCAATCTCCAAACAAACAATTTCGAAATGGATTGGACACTGCATCAGATTCTGCTATTCTTTTCATGGAAAAGGTGTGCCAGCCATTATTAGGCCACACTCCACCAGAGCTATAGCCACATCCACAGCTTTCCTAAGAGGAGTGGCTACAAAGGACATTCTAGAGGCTGCTACATGGAGCTCCGTGCATACATTTACCAAGCACTACAACCTGCCTTTATACTCCAGATCCCGAGCAGGCTTTGCTTCGGCAGTCCTGCAGGGCATTTTAGCTACAGCATCCCTTCCTTAGTTCCATCCACCCCCAGCTTGGCTATGGTATTCAACCCATATGTTATGACTGCAGTTGCATTCTTGAAGGACATAGTACAGTTTTGTACCTACCATAAATGTAGATGTCCGATAGATATGCAACTGCAGTCGGATTTTCCCACCCTCCTACCCCTCTGCAATTTTCTTTATGGGTCCACTACCCCTATTCCTATTAGCTGGGGGTATCTCCTATGGTGTATCTGTTTATTACTGTTGTGCATGTCTGGAATTTTTTATCCATTCATCAAATTTAGCCTTCCTAGGAGGGCACCTGGCATCTGAGGCAAGAAACACTGAAGAAGATGGCGTCGGCCGATGCCTTTATACTCCAGCCGCTCTGACGTCGGAGAGGAGGCGACACCAGCCGACGCCGGACCCATAACAGATGCAAGCATGCAAAATCTGAAGGTAATGCTACTCAATGCTAGGAGTCTAAACCTCAAAATGCACTACCTCGAGGCACTCCTAAAATTGGAGAACATGGATATTTGTGCAGTAACTGAGACCTGGTTCAAGGGTCCAGAGATCACCTATGCAATACCAGGCTACAATTCTTACCACACTTTTCGGCCACCAAACCACGATCGAAACACTAAAGGTGGAGGAGTGTCCATATTCACCAAGGATATTCACACCACCAGGTTAGTTGCCCAACACAATCCGTCTGAAATTCTCCAGGTGCAACTAACACTAGGTAAGACTGCTATCCAAATTATAGCTTGTTACAGATCCCCCACCATGCCCCAAGATTCTCACTACACCTTTCTACACATACTGGAAAATATTAATATACAACCAAACACCCTAATATTGGGCGATTTCAACTACCCTGCCATTAACTGGGAAAACTACTCGTGTACCAACACCTTTGCCCAACGGTTCTTGGAATTCATAAATTCCAATGACCCGGATCAACTAATCCATAGTCCCACCAGGGGCTCCAATATCCTAGACCTGGTCATTACCAACATAGGAAATTGATGCTCTACACCTATGGTCACCACCTCGTTGGTCAGGTCAGAACATAAGCTAATCACCCTCAACATCCAAATCCCACCCCCAAGTAAGGAAACTTCCATAAAAAACTTCTCCTAAGCCAACTTCATGCTACTCAAGTCAGAAGTTACAAACTTCATGACACAGACAGGAACTGAAAGTTCGACTGCTGAGTCCTACACTAAGGCACTGTACAAGCACATCCACTCATGCATGAATCATGCCATCCCAAATAGAACCAAGATTCTCTCCTCAAAAAAAAAAAAAAAGCCAATCTGGTGGTCCCCTGCCATAAACAAGCTTTACAACAAAAGGAAAAAACTGTTGCAGAAAAGAGGAAAATCCCAGGATGCAAAAAAAGCTCCCTTACCAGCCTCTGTAAATAGCTGAGATCTCTCATACAATCCTCCAAAGCTAGTTACGAAAATAAAATTGCCAAAGATTCTAAGGACAACCACAAGGCATTCTATAACTGTCAAGAATCTAAATGGCAATGTTTAGATTTGCTCTGAGCTACAACAGAATGGCATTAAATATACTGATCCCAAGGATATTGCCAATATCCTGGCAGATCGATTCAGTGCCAACTTCACCCCCCTCTCACCCCCTAAATGGGCCATCTCAATACTGGACGATTGCCAAATTCCAGTAATAACGGCTACACAGGTAAAAAACGCACTCTCCAAAGCTAAGAATACAGCACCCATGGGACCAGTTGACATCCCGTGTTGTGTACTACATGGACTACAAAATGAACTGGCACCTCACTTAAGTGTTATGTTTAATCATACCCTCACCTCAGGGTTCATACCCACTGAGTGGCGCACAGCTACAGTTATCCCATTCCACAAGGGGGGATCCATTTTGGATCCCAGGATCTACCACCCCATCAGTCTGACGAGCCTGATCTGTAAAGCCATGGAACGTCTTATCATGGAACTTATAAACAAAGACATTGGCAACCTTAAAAAGTACAGTTGTGTACATAAATGTAGATGTTAGAGTGTATTTACTGTTGCAGTTATTACATTTGGGTAATCTGCTGGCAGGTTGCCCTCAGTCGGCCGGATTAACAAAGTCTTGGGTCCTGCGTCGGTTGCTGTCCCTTCCATGATGTCAGGTCGTCAGGAGTATAAAACATGCAGCCGATGCCATTACATCAGTTTTTCTTGCCCCAGATGTCAGGTGCCCCCAATGGGGAGCAAATAAAATTAATAACACAATTATACCTCAAAGCAAGTATACCAAAACGGCTTTTAAGCATAGTAAAGGAAAGTAGAGGTATAGCCAGAGAAAAGTAAGGGGCTGGAGGGAGGGTAACCAGGACTACAACAGTGAATACACACGAACACCTACATTTATGGTAAGTGTACACAACTGTACTATGTTCTTCGTGTTTCACTGTTGCAGTCATTACATTTGGATAGATTCCAAAAGCTATGGTTGGGAGGAGGGGTTTATACAGCATTAGGGCCAGCTATAAGGCCCTGCAAGACATCAGTGCCAAAGCCAGCTCTGGATTTAGAAATAAATTGGTAAATGATAATGCTTGGTGAAAGTATTAACAGAACTCCAGGTAGCAGCTTCTAGAATATCCCTGGAAGGAACACCTCTGAGAAAGGCTGCAGAAGTAGATGCAGCCCTGGTGGAGTGAGATCTGATCCCCTGGGGGATAGGTTTTCCATGGTGCTTCTAGCTGAAATAAATGCAATGGCTTTATCCATTTAAAAATGTTTTTTTTTTTGAAATAGCCTTTCCCTCTGCCCCTGCAGCAATTGCTACCAGCAATTTTTTATTTTTATTTTATTTTACATTTGTTGACCGGGCTAGTCCAGCTGGATATATGTCCATTTTCAGCAGAGGCCCGGGGAGAAAAGCTCCTCTGACACAGTAAAAAAATTATATGTAAAAATGTTTCACAGGTACAAGTACAATACATGATTAAGCCGTTTTATACATGATAGATTTTACAGATGTGGGTATGTTAATATAGAAGGAAATATGTTCACTTCAAAACACATGTGATTGCAGAATCATATGACATGTAACTTTTGTAAACATGGTAGGTAGTCAGTGACATTTTAGGGATATTGATAGAGGATTAATTAAATTTAGGCCGGTTATATTTATGGTTTTCAGTTGTCAATTTGTATATACAGTTAATAAGACAAATGTCTTGGTATATAAAAATAACATGAGTAGTGTTCAGATTTTCTTCGAGATATTGTCCCGTCCAAGTAGAATCTAAAAACGGACGTCAAGCGAAGAGCCACCAAACTGGAAAAATATGTATTTATTTGAACACGGAGTTATATTAAAAACAATAAAAAGTTTCTCTGTAATCCACAAGTAAGCGCTTTCGTTTAATTTGTATTAAACTTCCTTAGACAAAGTATCAAGTGACATAACTTCCTTTTATACCAAACTTATACATAAACAAGGAAGGAAGGAAACACGTGACTCTACTAGTCTTTAAGCATGCCTCTACTTCTACGATTAAAATAAAACAAATCTAAACAGCCAAAGAGCACCAAAAAGTACAGTTTTGTACTTACCATAAATGTAGATGTCCGATAGATATGCAACTGCAGTCATAACATATGGGTTGTCCTGCCTCAGGCAGCCCTCGGTCGGCCGGATTCCAAAGTCTGGGTCCTGGTGGATGTCCTTCAAGGATGCATCTGCAGTCCTTACAAATGGGTTGTCCTGTCGTCAGGCAGCCCAAAGTCTGGGTCTGGCCTCGGCTGGTGTAGCGGCAGTTCTTGGTATAAAGGCATCAGCCTCAGTCTTTCTTGCTGTTCGCAAGTGCGGTCGGTCAGAACCAGAGATTACTACTACAAGCCCGAAGACTTCTAAAAGCTAAGTACCCTTGGGGACTCTTTCTTGCCTCAGCCGATGTCAGAAAAAGTGAATAACTGTTTAACGAAACAAATACCTCATAAAGATTTCCACTCTTACTGCTTACCTTGCTTAGGCCCAGACCACGACGTAGCAGCTTGTCTAGCCTGTGCTTCTTTCAACCGGACACTTAATTGCTGAAGAGTTTTACATTATGCTGTCGGATACTCCGACTCAGCTAAAAACGCAAGGAAAAGGACCGACTGAAACAGAGTCCACGGTTCTTCCTTGCCACTTACCAAGGCTTCATCCAGCCAGGCTGAATCTGCTACTGAAATCACACCTGCTCTTGCAGGTTCGCAGGATTTATCTGATACTATCCCTTTGGATATTTCTACCCCTGCACGTGGAGCTGCTAGGCCTCCTGCATCCATGTCGATTAAGGCCTTTGCCAGGGCTAAAGCAGCTAAAACTACCAAAACTGTGCCTGCTAAGACCCCCTCTCACAGGCCTAGCTCTAGTTCACAAATGCTTAGTCTATGAGAGGATCTCATTTCTTTGATCCGGGGATCCCAACCACATCCAGACAGGGCCTCTCACCCACCTCCAGAGAAGAGGATTAGAGTAGAGCCCCCTGAGCCAGTTTCTTCAGATGGCTCCTGTGATGAATCAGATAATTCAAACCCTCCAGAAGGCCCCTTTTCTCCTTATGAGGAGACTGATGCAGAAGACTCCATTCCTTCTGCCTCTCCGCCTGAGGAATTTTCTTTTGGGGAAACCTTGCATGCTATGAGGGAACAATTTCAATGGCAGGGCCAGGATTTTTCAGACTCTAGGAAAAGGCTTAGAACCTTTTTGCATTTGCCACAGCATAGGCCTTTAGCCATTCCTCCAGTACTTACTGTTGTGGATGATGCTTTTAATGATGCTTGTACTGCTCCTGATTCTCCTCCTCCGGCCCCTGCTAAGCCCGATAGGTACTACAGGGTTCGGACACACATTATCATTTGTATAAGGCCCCTTTGCAGATCGAAACTATCTCCCAGGGACCCAAGGCTGTAGCAGCTTCTTCTACCAAAACCCTCCCTCTGAAAGGGAATCTAGGGCCTTAGAGATGGGGTAAAAAGTTTACACTTCTGCTACTCTTTCAGCTAGGGCCTTGAACTGTCAATTCCACATGATTCAGTATCAGGAATTTGTTAGACCAATTAACTAAAAAACTGTCCTCGGATGAACCATTAGACAAAAAATCTGTACAGGAAATGGTTCATAACATTCAGCAGGTCAGTAATCATTCCTTAAAATGCGGCTGTGATGCACTGGAGGCTTCCTTTAGATCAGCCATGACTGGCACAGTGATCAGAAGACATGCATGGTTAAAAGAGCAGTCCTTACCAGATCATGTTAAATCAAAGCTCCTAGATGCTCCCATGGATAAGCTCAATTTGTTTGGCTCCGCAGGTGCTGAAGAAGGTGGAAGAGAAAGCAAAATCTGTCCAGACAGTCAAGGATTTCTTGCAGGTCCAGCCTCCAAGGTTTAGCAGGAACTGGCCTTCCAAGAATTGGTCCTTTCCAGACACCGCCAGAGCTCTGAGAGGCAGGAATAGGCTCAAGAGGCAGGGGTCAATCCAGAGGTGCCTACAGGGGCGTCAGTGGCAGGCTAACAACCAGAGGTACAGCCACAGATCCAGCCACCACCACTTCCACAAGACAATCACAGTGACTTGGCTCTAGCACCGCCTACCAGGGAACAACTAGAGGCACCCTTAGGCAGGAAGCTAGCCTTATTTTCAGTAAACTGGCATTACATCACAGGAGACAAATGGATTTTACAGACAATAGACCAAGGTTACAGGTTTCACTTCCATACTCTACCAAGGAAGAGAGGAATGCCAAACCTACCTCCAAATCAGAAGACAGAAGCTCTAGAACAAATAACTCACTAAGGATGAGAGCTGTAGAAAGGGTACTATCTATGGAACAAGGGCAAGGATTTTACTCCAGACTCTTCCTGGTACCAAGAAAAGAAAACCAATGGAGACCTATTCTCGACCTGTCCGCTTTAAACACATACCTCATTGTTCCAAAATTCAAAATGCTGACCCTACAGCAAATTCTTCCCATGCTGGGCAAGGAGTCTTGGCTGGTAACTCTAGATCTCAAGGAGGCATACCTGCACGTCCCCATACGACCAAATTGCAGAAGATACCTCAGATTTCTTGCAGGATCAGAGCATTATCAATTCTCAGCATTGCCCTTTGGCTTATCTACTGCGCCCAGAGTATTCACGAAATGCCTGGCATCAGTAATTGCTCATTGCAGGCTTCAGGAATTCAAATTTACCCTTACCTGGACGACTGCCTGTTACAAGCGGACAACAAAATCAAATTAACAAAAGATTTGGAAAGGGTCATTCATCTACTACAAGCCCTGGGATACACAGTCAATATAAAAAAGTCAAGGCTGATACCATCCCAAAGGATAACCTTCTTGGGTGCAGATTTGGACACAACAAAACAAATGGCATTCCTGACAGTAGAAAAACAGGAGCAACTCCCTTTCTACTTCATGGCATTAACAAAGCAGAACCAGCTAACAGCAAGAAAAGTCCTGCAAGCTCTCGGTTACATGGCATCCTGCATAATATTAATTCCACATGCCAGACTACATATGAGAAAGTTACAGTGGTACCTAAGGAATTTATGGTCTCAGCACAAGCACAGCCTAGAAACCTAGAAACCCAAATTCCAATAATTCCATGCCTGAAACAAGAATTCCAATGGTGGGCCCAGGCCTGTCAATCAAACAAGGGACTGCCTTTCCACAGCACTCAACCAAGCCAGACCATCACAACAGACGCCTTAGACCTCGGTTGGGGGGCACACATGCTGGACAAGTGCATACAAGGCTTATGGACTCAAGACCAGCTGCACCTACACATAAATCAAAAGGAAATGCTGGCAGTAAAACTGGCAATTCAGGCATTCAGACCATTTCTTCAACAGGGTCAACTGCTGATAAGGACGGACAACACCACAGTTATGTGGTACATCAACAAACAGGGAGGCACACATTCATACCCTCTATGCCGGATGGCAATGGACCTCTGGAATGTGGCACTGAGCTTCAACATTCAGCTACAAGCAATTTTTGCGCCAGTAAAAGAAAATATACTAGCAGACATCCTAAGCAGAACTACCACGGATGCCCACGAATGGATGCTGCATCCGGACATCTTCAAAACCATTACAGAGAAATGGGAACTGCCAGAAATAGACTTATTTGCATCCCCACACAATCACCAACTGAAAAAATTCTGCACAAGGACGTACCACCCACTTGCTTGGAAAGTGGACTCCCTATCTTTCAGTTGGACAAACCTGACAGCATATGCATTCCCACCTCTTCCTTTGATGCACAAGGTGCTACTGAAGATCAAAGAAGACCGTCCAAGGATCATCCTGATAGCTCCAGACTGGCCAAGGCAACATTGGTACCTATTACTGAGGAGTATGTCGGAACAAATATGGCCTCTGCCCCTAGTTCCCTTGCTGTTAACACAGAACAACTTCAAAACCCTGCATCCAAACCTGAAAACACTGCAGCTGACTGCCTGGAACATTGCATAAGACCAAATAACCCAGATTTATCTCAAAGGGTTAAAGACATTATCTTGGAGGCTCGCAGACCCTCAACAAGAAAAAATTATTCAGCAAAATGGAAAAGATATCTCATTTGGAGTACTGCAAAAGGAGAGAATGTGTCGCTGGTAAACATAGCTAACATCCTGGAATACTTGGCAGAGCTCTTCCACAACGGCCTGTCCTATTCTTCCATTAAGATTCATGCATCAGCTATTTCAGCAGAATACAACTTGGATCCTCCAGTATTCTCACATCCTCTGCTCAGGCAGTTTCTGAGAGGGATTAAAATGTAAAGCCACCCAGGAAGCCGCCATTGCCAGCATGGGACTTGAACTTTGTGCTAGAAAAGTTGACACTCCCTCCTTTCGAGCCAGCAGCAACAGCAGAATTACATTACTTATCATGGAAAACTGCTTTCCTGCTTGCAATCACTTCAGCAAGAAGGGTATCTGAGCTACAGGCATTAATGGCAGTACAGCCCTTCCTGATCTTCCATCAAGATAGTGTCCATGAGAACTAATCCTACTTTTATGCCAAAGGTGGTCTCCAGGGTATCTTTAAATCAAGCTATCCACCTACCTACATTCTTCCCCAACCCACAAAACAGGGGAGAAAGACTGCTGCATACCTTGGATGTACATAGACAATTACGTTACTACCTGGACAGGACCAAGAGCAATAGAAAAACTGACCAGCTACTGGTAGCATATGCAACAGGAATGGAAGGAAAAGCAATTTCAAAACAGACAATCTCTAAGTGGATAGGAAATTGCATTAGATTTTGTTACTCCTACCATGGAAAGAAAACTCCAGAAAACATCAGGCCTCACTCTACAAGGGCTACAGCCACTACCACAGCTTTTGTGGCTACCAAAGACATTTTAGAGGCTGCTACTTGGAGCTCCGTGCATACATTTGCCAAGCATTATAATTTACCTTTATACTCCAGATCGAGCAGGTTTTGCCACTGCTGTTTTGCAAGGGATCTTAACTACACCATAATCTATTTCTCCTCCTCCCCTAGTTTGGCTATGGTATTCTACCCATTTGTAAGGACTGCAGATGCATCCTTGAAGGACATAGTACAGTTTTGTACCTACCATAAATGTAGATGTCCGATAGGCATGCATCTCCTTCCCCTCTGTGGTACTCCTAGGGTATTTGCCCATCTGATAGCTAGCTGGGGGAATCTATTATGGTGTATTTGTTTGTATATATGTACATACATGCTTATTTTTGGTTTGCTCTCTACTATTTGGAACCATTTGCATTTATCCAAATTTAGCCTTCCTAGAGGGCACCTGGCATCTGGGGCAAGAAACACTGAGGAAAATGGCGTCGGCTGATGCCTTTATACCCGAAGAACTGCGGGTGAAGTGCGACACCAGCCGAGGCCAGACCCAGACTTTGGAATCCGGCCGACCGAAGGGCTGCCTGATGACAGGACAACCCATTTGTAAGGACTGCAGATGCATGCCTATCGGACATCTACATTTATGGTAGGTACAAAACTGTACTTTTTGTTTTTCGAATGTTGCCTAAAAAAGGCACTGTAGGGGTGGCAAGAGCCTTGGCCAGTAACCTGAATCCCAGGGGTGACAGGTGCAGACCATCTCCGGCAAAGCATCGTGGTGCGTCGATCATGTCCCAGGCAGACAGATACTGGATCCCCTTTGAATGACACCAGAAGCTTAGACAATTGTTGAAGTCATTAATTTTGTCCTTATGTTGTGGTATCATTCTGGGCGAAGGCAAGATGCTACTCAGGTCTAGGGTCATACCTGCCTGGGCCATATGATCAGAGAGCTCTTCCATGTCTCTCATGTAGTCCAGGGAGGTATGTCTCAAGTCATTCACTCCAACATGGACAATGACAGTGTCATATTTTTTACTTGTTGTGGAGTGACTTGAGTGCATGAGTTATGTGGCAGATTGTGGCACCCGACAGGCAGCTCACTGTAATTTTCTCCTTGTTCAGCCTGGTGAGTGGTACATCAGTGTGCCTGACTATAGAGTCACCTATGACTAAAGTGTTGGGTACGTTGTCTTGCCTTAGGGGTTATTGCTGGGTGGCACATTCGTGTTGTGAGCTATGTGACACTTTGGTTGTGACTGTTTTTTTGCGTTTCAGCTTAGGAGGTCCTTGTTGCTTGGGCAGGTAACAGTTAAGGGCCTCCGCATATGTGGATTTAGTGTTGCTGTGGGTGTTGGTGGTGTGAGTTTAGAAGAGCTATGTGTTGCTTGAGGTGTAGTGCCGGGTGTTAACCTTCTCTTGACTGTCTAGCACAATCTTTGGTGGCGAGAGCTTTGCTTCCAGTTTGGCAATGTAAGTGCATCTCTCACAGGTTGTAGTGTTGGATGCTAGGAGGAGAGGGTTGTCTTTGTACATGAAGCAATTGCTGCATTGCCCCAGTATGCCCAGATTCACCAGGTGGACAGGAGAAATCAATGGAAGCTGACCCTTGGACATGCTTCGGTTGGTGCTTTTTTTTTTTTTTTTTTTTTTGGTAAGTACAAGAGCTATTTTCCCTTACCTTAGCAAGGTACTTTGCAATTATAGGCTGTTTAGTGCCTATGATTAATTTCTCCTTATTAATAAGGAGAGTTGAGTGCTTGTATCAGTTTAAGGCTTCCTGGTGCTTTCCAGCAGGTATTAGAGCAAGTGCTAGCAGTGGCGGCTGGTGAGTTCAAATCGAAGGGTGCTGCAGGAGACTGATAAATGGGTGGGGCCAATGGGAAGGGGTGTGGTCAACTAGAAAGGGTAGGAGCTATGCTCAAAACCACAAAAACTGGAACTTTAAATATGCTGCCCTGGGTCATTATGAGAGTCCAATAAAGACAATGTGAAGTGTAGAAGAATATTTCAATGCATTAGCTGCATGACCGCTTACCTAATATCTAAATTGAAACAAAAAGGCTGTGAAGCATGAAAAAATAAATTACTTTTTAAATAGATTACTGGAATGCCAGTCAAAATCAAGTACAAGAAAAACACGCAGCACTTAACTCAAACCACTTCTCCTTGCACTGTAGTTCTAATTATAATTTATATTCAGCTTTATTAAAGTACAAAGTAACATGCTGAAAGTAGCAATCTCTGTGATACCCCACTTGTAAAAATGTTTCTTATCCAAA
Organism: Protopterus annectens; assembly: GCF_019279795.1. Classification (NCBI taxonomy): domain Eukaryota; kingdom Metazoa; phylum Chordata; order Ceratodontiformes; family Protopteridae; genus Protopterus; species Protopterus annectens. The sequence goes on from NC_056727.1 coordinate 934,073,503, forward strand.
AAAAGACCTGCTGCCTGACAACTATCTACTTGTTTCATGGGGAAAACATGATCAAAGTAAAAAAAAAAAAATGAAAAGCAAACAAGAAACAAGCTCAAGATACATTGCTTAAAGGATTACTGCACATGTTATGGACCACACATGATAGATTGGCATTCTGTTTGGTTTACAGGTAAAGCCTGCAAAGATGACTGCAAGTCTCCAACAAATGTAATGAGCTTCTTAAAATAATGTAATCTTGTCCTTTATTAAAAATACTGTCTCATGCATTTCAATACCCAAGGCTTATACATTATCTATTTATGCAAGTGTTCTCTGCATGGCAACAACAGAAAGGCTTTCACTGTTGGCAGTTCTTTAACAGTATGCTTATTAAAGCTGACTTGCATCTTACAATCTCAGACAAGCTTACCTGATGGTTATTAAAACATTGCTACTTAAACACAGAGCAACATGCACTTTGAGTAATAATAAGCATAAATCAACAGTATAAAAATGACAAGCCAGAACATTCTGCAAAATCAAGGACAGAATAAAAGTAGTACTTGTGTCTACCTTGGATGGGGGGATACTCTGCATATTTACACTGCATAACTGCTCCTTGCCTTGCTTGGACACATCCAGAGTCACACTACATGGGGCAGTGGGGTGCAACAAGTATGTCACAATTTGAAATGTCTCTGGCTGACTGTGATGGCCCTGACACATTTGTCATACCTCTCAACTTCAGAGCTAGAAATCTGGACAAAGCCATACATAGAAGTGGGACAGGCCCAAAAATATGGACAATTTCAAATATTGCTCTTATAAACTTAGAAATGTAATAGAGTAGTAGGTCTTGCATTAGTATGAAATCTGAAACCGAAATGTCTGTCATTATTTTCTAACTTCAGTCTTTAATGATTTGCTACTAATTTGCCAGAAAAACACAATTTTATGAAAAATGGACCAAAAATGTGATGCAAAAATATAAAATAGCCACACAAAAAAGCTGGGAACCTTTCAAAGAAGGGAAAATTTAATATTAGTACTGCTAACTTGAGCAGCTGACAAAAAAGAATCTACATGCATTTCTGAAATAAAAGTAATCTGTAAATCTGATTACTGTTATTTCTTAAATGTAAACCCTCCACGTTTTCTTCCAAAATTGCCATTTTGCGGTGGGATTATTAGGGGAAGAGCAACATTTTGAGCCAAAATCGGGGACAGTTGAGAGGTTTGGATATGCCTAATTCTTTAAAGCAATTTATTTGCATGTACCTCTCAACTTGTTAATGCAGGAAATCTGGACAAGGCCAAATGTACTTATAAACAGTACAAAAAATTGTATAAACTGAGAAAGTTGATAGAATAATGCATTTGTCTGAAGGTTATGAAGTCTGAAACTCAGTCTCTGTCATTATTTTGTGACTTAATTCCTAAATTATTTGCCAGAAAACCACACATTTAACGAGGAACAAGCCAAAAATAAGAAGCAAACATCTATTCATTCTGTGAAAATCTGGACATTTGAGAGGTGTAGTTCAACCGGGGCTGTCTGAGTTTGCCGCCCTTCCCCCTCACAAAATCATGAGGTCGAATGGAGCCTCCTCCCCCCCTTCAGCTATTCCATTGAACCATTACTTTGCTATTTCACCCCATTTACCATAAACACTAATGTGCATACTGCTTTACTTCTACGATGATTTGGACTTCATTTGAAAGTTTTATTTTGCATTTTACAGCACAAACACTAAGACGTCTGCTAAACAAAGCAATGCACTTCTCACAGTGGAAACAGACAGCTTTAAAACTTCTCTGCCCTTGAAACTCATTCATTGAAACAGCATTGAAACCCACATTGAAAGAAAATACATTTTGCTAGTGACAGATAAAGATCAACTTTGGGCTGTTTTCAAATCATAGGCCCCTTGCACATGAAACATACACGTGGTCTTTGATAACACCTTTATTAAATTATATTCCTTGTACAATATAGTACAGTTGTAGAGGGCGTTTTAAATTTGTTTTGAACATTTTTCCAGTAAACAATGAAAAATAAATGCATGCACCAATAATGACAAAACTGCCCAATTCAGAACATTTCCATCATAAAAGTCTACTCAGACTTCTACAGTCCACCAGTATCAGTAAATATGCACAATCTCTGAAGTAAAAGTCATCTAAATAATTCCACATTAAAGAAATCTGTAGCTAATGAGGTTGCTGCTAGCAAACAACTTTATATGTCATTTGTTTCATCTACAAATAGTGTCTGTTGCCCTTGAGGAATAGATTGCCTATGTTTCATTAAAAACGATAAGCTAGTAATATTGCAATGGGGAATGGGTGGCAAACTGATAGGTTCAGAGTTACTAGGTATCTTCACCAAAAAGGACTGTAACATCCACCCTCTTTACAATACAGTACAGTATCAGCAATGCATCTACCTACTGTGGGAGTAGAACCCACAGCCTTCTGCATCAAAAGCAAGTACACTACCTGTTGCACTATTAACAGTGCAAGCAGACTTGCGCATAAGCATCACTAAACATTTGTTCCCCCTGCAGCTCTCCACTTCTTGTAAAATCTACTTGACTCTTGGCTGTATATCTGAACTCTGCAGGACAAGAAATCTGGAAAAAGCCAAAATTTAGGGGGGTGGGGGAAAAAGACCAAAAAACAGGGACACATTTTAAACATTGTTTGTATAATGTTGGAAAGCTGCTAGAATAAAATGCTGTGTTACCACCATACATTTCACTGCCAAGTATTGAACCCAGGACCCTGTGCAAAACAGTCAGAGCAACATACTACTATGCCAAATCAATCATCTATTTTATGAAAGAGGAAGACTGAAACTTAAAATGGCTACATTCAGTGAATTCAGTTCTCACCATAGCTGTCAACATCTTAACAGAAAACACCTGAACAAAGTCAATAATGGGGGAATACAGCCCCCAAACATATTCAGTTCAGATGTTCTTCGTGTTTCACTGTTGCAATCATATTTGGGTAATCTGCTGGCAGGTTGCCCTCAGTCAGTCTGAATTCCAAAGTCTTGGGTCCTGCGTCGGTTGCTGTCTCCTCTTTCATGATGTCATGTCAGGGGTATAAAACATGCAACCGACGCCATTTTCTTTAGTCTTTCTTACCGTGCGGTGCCCGAAGCAGAAGCAGTTCGCATGTGCTGGTCGGCCAACTCTTGAAATATTCGAGTTTGAGTTTCAGAACCAAAGTCTTCACTAAAGCTGAGTACCCCGTTGGGGAAACTTTTTTCTTGCTCCATACCGATGTCAGAAAAAGTTAATTGTATTACTTGCGGGAAGCAAATACCTCATAAGGATTTTCATTTATATTGTATTCCTTCCCTAGGCCCTGATCACAATGTGCCTGGCTGTCGGTTTTGTGCTAGATTTAACCAACGCACTGTTAAGCGTCGGTATATTTTTGCCTCAAAGTATTTTGGAAACAGATTTAACTACCTAGAAATGTCAGATAGCAATCTGACTACCGGAGTACATAAAAAGCGCAATGAAAAGGACAGAGAGATGGTAGAGGTCCAAAACCGATGACGAAGCTTCTACTAAGCCAGTCGCCGGTTCGCCGGTACTCAGTGAGGAGCTTTTGCAGCCCCTGATACCCACTACTTTCGAGTTGCAGGCCCTACCGACACCCATGTGGAGTCCGGCATGCCGTGAGATACTCAAAGTATTGGACCCATGGATGTATCTCCCTCGGATGGGTCCGGAGCCGCTGAGCAGGCACCGGCTTCTGAGGGTGTATTCAGGCTTCAACATTTTTACATCAAACCGACGACAGCTGCAAAACCAAAGACAAAAGCAACTTCTAAAACTAAAAAAAACGATGCCTAAAAAACAAATTATCAAAATGACTGAAGGCCTTATTACCTTGATCAGGGTTCCCATCCCCCTCCAGATAAGAGGCCTAGGCAAGACACTGATTATGAATCTTCAGGTCAGGTTTCTATTTCATCTGATTCCTCTTATGATCAGGAATTCTTTACCTCCCTATGAGGATTCTGATGCAGGGGAGTCTATACCGTCTGCATCACCTCTTGAGTATTATTCATTTGGGGGAACCTTGCATACCTTGAGGGTGCATTTTCACTGGGAGAGCCAAGATTTCTCAGAATCAAAAAAGAGGCTTCGGGATTCCTTTCTCGCTCATCACAGATCTTTAGCTATATCCTCTGTTTTAGACATTGTGGATGATGTGATTTTGGAGTCAAATTTGATCCCTAATTCCTTGCCTCTGGCTCCCAGCAAGCCTGACAGATATTACAGGGTCCCTGACTCGCACAATTTTTTATTTAAAAACCCTGCTGCTGATCCTGAAACTATTTCACAGGGTACAAAGGGAGTTAAAGCCTCAGCAGCAAAAAACCCTACCCCCTGATTCTAGGGCACTGGATAGATGGGGAAAAAAGGTTTATACATCTGCAACCTTGGCAATTAGGGCCTTAAACTGCCAGTTTCATATGCTCAAGTATCAACAACATGTTATGGGACTGCTGAAACAGAAGATGATGTTGACTTCTGAATGTGCAGAAAATAAAGAACTGCAGGAATTATTGCATGCAGCTGAACAGGTTAGAAAGCATAATTTGCAATGTGGTTTTGATTCCTTAGAGGCCTCCTGCAGGGCCCGCAGTTACTAGATCTGTGATTAGAAGACATGCCTGGTTAAAGGAACAAAATTTGCCTAATCATGTTAAAGCTAAATTACTAGATGCACCTTTACAGCATGATACTCTGTTTGGTGTTAAGGCAGAAGAGGTTTTAAAGAAAGTGGAAGACAAAGCTAAGTCTATGCAAACTGTAAAAGACTTCTTACAAGTGCAGCCACCAAAATTCAGTAGACACTGGCCGACAAAAAATTGGTCCTTTCCAGTGTCAGGCAGAGCTATAAGGGGCAAATACAGATGCCCTAAGGGTTCCAGATACCAGGAGCGAGAGTCATACAGGTCAAAGCAGTGGGGCGCTTCTACCTCCAAATCTGGAGGAGATAAAGCGTAAACCTACAGAAAACCGTCCCAATGACTTCCCTCGGCCTTCACCAAGTACTTATCTTTTGGGAGCACCCATAGGGGGAAATTTAGCACTTTTTGCTCAAAATTGGCAGTTAACCCAGGACAAGTGGGTGCTAAACATAGTATCACAGGAATACAGATTCCATTTCCATATGCTGCCAATGGCAAACGGTTGGCCAGATCTGCCATAAAAATCAATGGGCAGAGGCACAGAGACAGGTTACGTCCCTCATGGATATGGGGGCCATTCAGCCAGTACAGAACAGGAAAAAGGACAAGGTTTTTACTCAAGACTTCTTGGTACCCAGAAAGGACAAGGCCTGGCAGCCAATACTGGATTTATCGATTTTGAACACATACCTGGACATTCCAAAATTCAAAATGCTGACTTTGCAGCAGCTTCTGCCCATGCTGGGCAAAAATATTTGGCTGGTGACTTTAGACCTAAAAGAGGCATACCTGCATGTCCCAATAAGCAATCGTGCAGAAGATACCTCAGATTCAAGGCTGGCTTGATGCATTACCAATTCTCTGCACTGCCCTTTGGCTTATCTACTGCACCCAGGGTCTTTACAAAGTGTCCGGCACATGTAATTGCATTTTGCAGACAAAGAAGTATACAAATATATCCGTACTTGGACGACTGTCTCATTCAAGCAGAGAACAAGGACATTCTTCAACACCTGGCGTTTGTGAAAAGGCTTCTAACATGCCTAGGGTACACAAACGAAAAGAAATCACAACTGGTGCCCTCTCAAATGATATAAAATTCCTGGGTACAAGCTTGAATACAACTGCCTCACGCCAGACAAGCAAAGGCAACTGACTACTTACTTCAAACTGATGGCAACAAAAACCCAGTTATCTGCAAGACACATTCTGCAGGTTTGGGGCTTCATGGCATCCTGCATCCTACTGATTCCATATGCAAGACTGCATATGAGGAAATTTCAATGGTACCTAAAAAGTTTATGGAGTCAACATTGTCAGAGTCTGGAAACAATGATTCCTCTCATTTCCTGCCTACAACAGGAGTTTCTATGGTGGGCAAAGGCATGTCACCAAAACAGGGGACGGGCCTTCACTCTACCCCCTGCCAGCCAAACCTTAACAGACGCATCAGATTATGCATTGGTGGCCCACTTGGGAAGATGCATTCAGGGCATATGGACCCCAAAACAAATGCATCTACATATCAGTCAAAAAGAGATGTTAGCTGTTCAAAATGCCCCGACAGCCTTCGAGGACTTTCTTCATCCAGGACAACTACTGATGAAGACTGTGACAACACCACGGTTATGTGGTATATAAACAAGCAGGGGGGGGCTCGCACTCATACCCCCTTTGCAGACTAGCCATAGCATTGTGGGACACAGCTTTGACTTAACAAGTACATCTTCAAGCTCAATTCCTGCCATTAAAACAAAATACTCTGGCAGACGATTTAAGCAGAAACCTTATGGACCCTCACTAATGGAAGCTAGATCTACAAGTCTTCAGCATAACAAAGAAATGTGAGAGCCCGGACATAGATCTGTTTGCCTGTCCCCAAAATTATCAATTGAAAAATTTCTGCACAAGGACTTATCACAGACAAGCATGGAAAGTGGACGCCCTATCCTTCAGTTGTAAAAACCTGTCAGTTTATGCCTTTCCTCCTCTGCCTCTTCTTCCCAAGGTCCTACTAAAAGTCAACGAGAGAAACCAAAGATGATACTAATTGCTCTGGACTGGCCCCGCCAATACTGGTACCCAATCCTAAGGAACTTGTCTCTATCCCCAGCTTGGACCTTACCTTAAAGACCACAATTACTGTCCCAGCAAAACAATCAGATCCTGCACAATCACCTCAAAACACTGAACCTGGCAGCATGGCTGATCAGGTAGTTATGCAAACAACACCTCTCAGAAAAGCTGTGATGGACATCATTTTGGAAGCCGGAAGGCCTAGTACTAGAAAATCTTATGCTGATAAATGGAAGAGATTCTGTGCTTGGAATCGAGCACAAGGAACTGATACAGCAAAACCAAATATTCCTCAGATATTACAATACTTGACTGAGATGCTTGACAAAGGCCCATCTTTCTCATCTATAAAAATCCATGCCTCTGCCATTTCGGCTCATTACAATACAGAGCCACCAATCTTTTCATCCTTTACTAAAGCAATATCTTAGAGGAGCCAAAAATTTAAGGCCTCCCAGAAGATCAGGAATACCTTTGTGGGACCTCAGTTATGTGTTGGAAAAGCTCACCCTACTTCCATTTGAACCAGCTACTATTGCAGATCTAAAGTTCTTATGGAAAACAGCTCTGCTCCTAGCAATTACTTCAGCAAGAAGAGTCTCAGAGCTACAGGCCCTCATGGCGGTGGAGCCTTTTATTATGTTTTACCCAGACAGGGTGTCTCTGAAGAACCAATCCTTCTTTTATGCCTAAGGCGATTTCCAGTGTGGCTCTTTAACCAAACTGTTCATCTGCCAACCTTTAATCCAAATCCACAGAACAGGGGGGGGGGAACATTCTGCATTCCTTGGACGTACACAGAGAAGATTCTACTTGAGCAGGACTAAAACTCTAAAGAAAGACTGAGCAATTACTAGTGACATATGGTGCAGGATCAGAAGGAAAGGCCATTTCAAAGCAGACTATTTCAAAGTGGATAAGCCACTGCATTCATTTCTGCTACTTACACCATGGCAAACCTGTGCCCAAGGGCATTGGGTCTCATTCTACCAGAGCTGCCGCTACTTCAGCAGCCTTTCTCAGAGGAGTACCAACCAAAGACATTCTAGAGGCTGCTACTTGGAGTTCTGTTCATACCTTTAGAAAGCATTATCATTTGCCTCTCTACTATTAAGTCCAGGGCAGGCTTTGCCACTGCAGTTCTGCAGGGCCTTATAGCCGCACCTAATGCTGTTTAGCTCCAGCCTCCCATCCATAGCTTTGGGATTCTACCCAAATGTAATAACTGCAACAGTGAAACACGAAGAACATAGTACAGTTGTGTACACTTACCATAAATGTAGATGTTAGAGTGTATTCACTGTTGCAGTCCAGGTTACCCGCTTGCCACCCCTCTTTACTTCTGGAGTTTCTTTCCTTCACTATCTTCTACAACCTATGTGGTGTATTTGCTTGTAGATGAAGGTAAAGTTTATATTGTTACATTTTATATATATATATATATATATATATATATATATATATATATATATATATATATATATATATATATATATATATATATATATATATGCTACCTACCTTTTTGGGGGCACCTTACATCTGGGGCAAGAAAATGGCGTCTGCTGCATGTTTTATACCCCTGACGTCATGGAAGAGGAGACGGCAACCGACGCAGGACCCAAGACTTTGGAATTCAGGACGATTGAGGGCAACCTGCCACCAGATTACCCAAATGCAATGACTGCAACAGTGAATACACTCTACATTTATGGTAAGCTATAGTAGCGTACACAACTTTTTTTTTTAAGTTCAGCCCCCTAGAGATTTAGGCACTGCTGGCCCTCTAAGAATGTCCTTTCAGCCCCTCCAGAGATCTTCTCAAGCCAAACCCAGACACAGCAAAACCCCCAGGCTTCAGTCCCAGGGGACACGCACAACTAAGCAGTGGGGGGGCCTCCACTTCCAAATCCTGGAATAATAAGACTCATCCCTATGGTAAACTGTCTCAATGACTTCCTTTTACAATTTCCAAGCACTTATCAACTGACTGCCCCTCTCGGGGGAAAGATTGCTCTTCACCCAAAGAATTGGGAGCTCATTAACCAGGACAAATGGGTTTTAAATAGTGTCCCAGGGATACAGCTTTCACTTCCACACATTGCCAACACCAAGCGGGTGGCCGGACCTACCCCCAAATCAGTGGGCAGAGGCCCAAAAACAAGTACTTTCACTCTTAGGCATGGGGGCTATTCATCTGGTACCAGAAGAGGAAAAGGGACAAGGTTTCTACTAGAGACTTTTCCTGGTACCCAGAAAAGACAATTCATGGCTTCCTATCCTGGACCTGTCTACTCTAAACACCTTTTTTGAGATTCCAAAATTCAAGATGCTGACTCTTCACCAATTATTTCCTATGCTAGGCAAAGATGCTTGGTTGGCAACACTAGATTTTAAAGAAGCATACCTGCACATCCCAATCAGGGAATCTTGCAGAAGATACCTACGCTTCAAAGAAGGCTACACTCACTTTCAGTTCTCTGCACTTCCCTTTGGCTTATCTACTGCACCCAGGGTATTCACAAAGTGCCTAGCTCCAGTTTTATTGCATTTTACAGGCAAAGAAATATTCAAATGTACCCATACCTGGACGATTATCTAATTCAGGCAGAAAGCCAGGGCATACTTTTGAGTCATCTGGCCTTTGTACAAATGGTTCTAACTTGTGTGGGGTAGACCATAAACGAAAAGAATTCACACCTGGTACCCTGTCAACAAATTATATTCCTGGGAGCAAGCTTGAATACAGCTTCCCAGATGGCTTACCTCACGCCAGAGAAACAAATTCATTTGACAACCTACTTCAAACAAGTGGCCACAAAAACCCTGCTATCTGCAAGACACTGCAAGCCTTGGGGTTCATGGCCTCCTGCATTCTTCTAATTCCATATGTAAGATTGCATATGAGGAAACTACAGTGGTATCTAAAAAGCCTATGGTGTCAACATTCTCAAGACCTGGAAACAATGATTCCGGTCATACCTTGCCTATGCCTAGAGTTCCTATGGTGGGCAGCGGCCTGCCTCCAAAATAAGGGACTACCTTTCACACCACCCCCTGCCTCCCAAACCCTAACAGATGCATCAGACTATGCATGGGGGGCTCACCTGGCAGGGAAGTGCATTCGAGGCAAATGGAACCCAAGTCAAATGCACCTGCATATCAATCAAAAAGAAATGTTAACTGTACAGAATGCTCTGACAGCCTTCAAGGGCCACATTCTTCCAGGACAACTAATGGTAAAGACTGACAACACCACTGTTATGTGTGGCACATAAACAAGCCAGGGGGTACACATTCTTACCCCCTCTGCAGACTAGCCATGGTATTGTGGAACACAGCCTTGAGCTACCAAGTGCACCTACAAGCTCAATTCCTGCCAGGAAAATTAAGTACACTGGCAGACGGACCAAGCAGAAACCTCATGGACCCACATGAGTGGAAACTGGAGCAAAGGATTTTCAACATGTTGACAAGCAAATGGGGGACCCCAGATATAGAACTTTTTGCCTCTCTCCAGAACTACCATTTGGACAAATTTTGCACAAGGACTCCCCACAAACAAGCCTGGAAAGTGGATGCTCTGTTCTTCAGCTGGAAAAACCTCAGTCTATGCCTTCCCCTTTCTACCTCTGCTCTCCAAAGTACTACTAAAAGTCAAACGGGACAAACCAAGGATGATTTTGATTGCTCTAGACTGGCCGCACCAACACTGGTACCCCCTACTGCGCAGTGTGTCATGGTTATCTCCATGGCACCTGCCTCAGACTCCTTCCCTGCTGTCTCAGCCGGAGAACCAGATTTTGCACCCTCAGCTTCTAACACTGAACCTTGCAGCCTGGCTAATCTCTCCTTTACCCGATCCCTCAGCAAACCTGTGATGGATATCATTTTAGAGGCAAGGAGGCCTAGTACTAGAAAATCTTATGCTGAAAAATGGAAAAGATTCTGTGCCTGGAACCAGTCTCAAGGGATGAGCACAGCAGTACCCAATTTACCTCAGATTTTACATTACTTAACAGAGATGCTTCACAAGGGCCGGTCTTTTTCCTCGATTAAAATCCACGCCTCCGCCATTTCAGCTCATAACACAGAACCTCCCCTCTTCTCTCATCCACTGCTCAAGCAGTTCCTTAGAGGGGCCAAAAATTTGAGACCACCCAGGAGAGTTCCAACCCCAGCCTTGGACCTTAACTTTGTCTTGGAGAAACTCATCCTACCTCCTTTCGAGCCAGCTGCTAATGCAGACTTAAAATTTCTTTCTTGAGAAACTTTCCTTTTAGTAATCACTTCAGCTAGAAAGGGTATCTGAATTACAGGCCCTTATGGCAGTGGAGTCTTTCATCATCTTTCATGCGGACAGGGTGTCCCTCGGAACCAGTCCGTCCTTCATGCCCAAGGTGGTATCCATTGTGGCTCTTAATCAGTGCATTCATTTGCCAACCTTCTTTCCCCATCCACAGAAAGAAGGGGAACAGATACTGCATTCCTTAGATGTGCACAGACAACTTAGATTCTACTTGGACAGGACTAAACCTCAAAGGAAATCTGAACAACTGCTGGTGGCATTTGCTGCAGGGGCAGAGGCGAAGGCTATTTCAAAGCAAACCATTTCTAAATGGATAAGTCATTGCATTCATTTCTGCTATAAGCACCATGGAAATCCTATCCCCCAGGGGATCAGACCTCACTACACCAGGGCTGTATCTACCTCTACAGCCTACTAGGGACATCCTAGAAGCTGCTACCTGGAGTTCTGTACATACTTTCACCAAGCATAATCATTTGCCAATTTTCTCTAAATCCAGAGCTGGCTTTGCCACTGCAGTCTTGCAGGGCCTTATAGCTGGCCCTAATGCTATCTAAATTCCTCCTCCCAACATAGTTTTGGGAATCTACCCAAATGTAATGACTGCAACGGTGAAACATGAAGATCTTGGTACAGTTGTGTACACTTACCATAAATGTAGATGTTAGAGTGTATTCACTGTTGCAGTCTTGGTTACCCTCCTTCCAGCCCCCCAACTTCTTTTGGCTATACCTCTACTTTCCTTTAGTATGCTTAAAAGCCTTTTTGGTGTATTTGCTTTTTTGTTGGAGGTATATCTTTGTGCTTTCATATTTAATTGCTTCCCATTAGGGGGCACCTTACATCTTGGGCAAGAAAAACTGATGTAATGGTGTTTGCTGCATGTTTTATACCCCTGACAACCAGACGTCATGGAAGAAGGGACAGCAACCGATGCAGGACCCAAAGCTTTGTTAATCAGGCCGACTGAGGGCTACCTGCAAGCAGATGACCCAAATGTAATGACTGCAACAGTGAATGCACTCGAACAGCTATGTTTATGGTAAGTGTACGCAACTGTACATTTTACCTGTTTAAAAAGTTGTTTTAGTGGAGAATCACTATTTTTAAAACAGTAAGATAGATTGAAAGGGGGTGATCACTTCTATATTCCGGTACTATGGAATACAGTAGAATGGCCAATAAATTTAAATAGTTGAAGGGGAGTGATTTCACAAAATGGTAATTTTGTGCTTACTCACACAAGACAGTGAAAGCAGAGAGGAAATGAGATATATGGTCAAATTAACATAAGAGGCAGGCAACTAGAAAGACAGTGGTGTTTAAGAACATGACCGCGACAGGGTGGGGGAAAAAATTCTGCCTGACTCACAAGAAAGAGAGCTGTGGTGTCTTTTAAAGTTTTAATATGCAGTTAAAATTAGAACACAAGCAAAACACAAGGTAAAGAAAACAAATCACTTCACTCAAAATATATAAAGGCAGTAAACTGATGTAAAATACAACAAATAAAAAGCAAACCAACCTTTCCCTCACAGCAAAGTGTAGCAGAGTCTGGGTGAGCCTTTCCAATAAAGCTCTGAAATGTTTTATTTTACCCCTTAAATAGAATTTTTAGATCTAAAGTAGGAGATTCATTTGTCTGCAACCTGTGGGTTATGGATCCGATATCGGATCCGAACCGGCATGGTTTTCCAGCTATGGATCCGAGCTCTCAGCTCCTCCCCTCACCCATAATGCCCTGCTCTCCCTACATGACCTCAGATCTAGTTTGCCGCGCTGGTGACCAGACTGGATTTTTAAAGCTCTTCAGCTAAGTGTTTGTTGATGTCCTTCATGGATGCATCTGCAGTCATAACAACTGAGTTGTCCTGTCGTCAGGCAGCCCTTGATCGGCAGTTCCAAAGTCCGGGTCGGCTTCGGCTGATGTCGCACTTCACCCGACGTCATCTCTGCTGGTCTTGGTATAAAGGCATCAGCCGGCGCCATTTCCTCCGTCTTTCTTGCAGCGTGGCGCCCGGAAGCAGAAGCTGTTCGCAAGTGCCGGTCGGTCAGATCCAGAGATTACTACTACGAATACTGCCGAAGACTTCTAAAGCTAAGTACCCGTTGGGGACCCTTTCTTGCCTCAGCCGATGTCAGAAAAAGTCAATAACTGTTTAACTTGTGGGAAACAAATACCTCATAAAGATTTCCACTCTTACTGTTTGCCTTGTTTAGGCCCAGACCACGGCGTAGCAGCCTGTTCGGCCTGTGCCTCATTCAACCGGCGAGCGGCAGGCGTCGGTCGGAGTTTGCCGAACAGTTTTCGGCTCAGATTTTGCGTACATTATGCCGTCGGATCCTCCGACTACCCAAATTGTTAAAAACGCAAAGAAAAGACCGACACTTTCGCGGTCCACGGTTTCGGCGAAACCATGGTTAAGCAAACCGCGAGTGTCTCGGTTTCGGCCGAAACCGAGAAAACTGATCAAAGTACAGCTGAATCAATGACTACTACTGAGGTTCCTGCTACCTTACTTGAATCGGCCTCAGAAATTTTACCTACAACAGTGGTTACTAGTGACTTATCAGACACCATCCCTTTGGATGTCTCTACCCCAGCACGTGGTGCTGCTAGGCCTCCTGCAGCCATGTCTATTAAGGCCTTTGCCAGGGCTAAAGCAGCCAAATCTACTAAATCAGTGCCTGTTAAACCCCCCTCAACCAGGCCCACTTCTAGTTCACAAATGCTTACTCTGGCAGAAGATTTAATATCTTTAATTAGGGGATCTCAATCTCACCCAGACAGGGCCTCTCAGCCCCCAGAAAAGAGACCTAGAGCAGAGCCCCCCCGAGCCTGTGTCCTCTGATGATTCTGCGGATGACTCAGATATTACAGACCAGCCAGAGGCTCCTTTCTCCAATTGTGAAGACTCAGATTCTGAAGAATCCATTCCAGCTGCTTCTCCACCAGAAGAATTCTCCTTTGGGGAAACCTTACATGCCATGCGAGAACAATTCCAATGGCAGGAACAGGATTTCTCAGATTCCAGAAAAAGACTTAGGACTTTTCTGCACCTTCCACAACACAGGCCCTTAGCTATACCTCCTGTCCTCTCTGTTGTGGACGATGCATTTAATGATGTCTGCACTGCACCAGATTCCTAACCTCCAGCCCCTGCCAAACCAGATAGATTTTACAGGGTTCCAGACACTCATCATCACCTATACAAGGCCCCACTTGCAGACCCCGAAACTATATCCCAGGGGCCTAAGGCAGTAGCCTCGACCACAGCAAAAAACCCTATTCCTTCTGAAAGGGAAGCCGGGTCTTTAGACAGATGGGGCAAAAAAGTTTACACCTCAGCTACTCTCTCAGCTAGAGCTTTAAACTGTCAGTTTCACATGATACAATACCAAGAGTTTATGCTTGATCAGTTAACTAAAAAGCTATCCTCTGATGACTCTATAGATAAGAAATATGTATTAGAAATGGTAAATAACATACAACAGGTTAGTAACCATTCCTTAAAATGTGGCTATGATGCACTGGAGGCTTCATTTAGATCAGCCATGACTGGCACAGTGATAAGAAGACATGCATGGCTGAAGGAACAGGTCTTACCGGATCATGTTAAAGCTAAGTTATTAGATGCTCCTATGAGTTCAGGACGATTGAGAGCAACCTGCCACCAGATTACCCAAATGCAATGACTGCAACAGTGAATACAAAAACCCCCAGGCTTCAGTCCCAGGGGACACACACAACTAAGCAGTGGGGGGGCCTCCACTTCCAAATCCTGGAATAATAAGACTCATCCCTATGGTAAACTGTCTCAATGACTTCCTTTTACAATTTCCAAGCACTTATCAACTGACTGCCCCTCTGGGGGGAAAGATTGCTCTTCACCCAAAGAATTGGGAGCTCATTAACCAGGACAAATGGGTTTTAAATAGTGTCCCAGGGATACAGCTTTCACTTCCACACATTGCCAACACCAAGCGGGTGGCCGGACCTACCCCCAAATCAGTGGGCAGAGGCCCAAAAACAAGTACTTTCACTCTTAGGCATGGGGGCTATTCATCTGGTACCAGAAGAGGAAAAGGGACAAGGTTTCTACTAGAGACTTTTCCAGGTACCCAGAAAAGACAATTCATGGCTTCCTATCCTGGACCTGTCTACTCTAAACACCTTTTTTGAGATTCCAAAATTCAAGATGCTGACTCTTCACCAATTACTTCCTATGCTAGGCAAAGATGCTTGGTTGGCAGCACTAGATTTTAAAGAAGCATACCTGCACATCCCAATCAGGGAATCTTGCAGAAGATACCTACGCTTCAAAGAAGGCTGCACTCACTTTCAGTTCTCTGCACTTCCCTTTGGCTTATCTACTGCGCCCAGGGTATTCACAAAGTGCCTAGCTCCAGTTTTATTGCATTTTACAGGCAAAGAAATATTCAAATGTACCCATACCTGGACGATTATCTAATTCAGGCAGAAAGCCAGGGCATACTTTTGGGTCATCTGGCCTTTGTACAAAGGGTTCTAACTTGTGTGGAGTAGACCATAAACGAAAATAATTCACACCTGGTACCCTGTCAACAAATTATATTCCTGGGAGCAAGCTTGAATACAGCTTCCCAGATGGCTTACCTCACGCCAGAGAAACAAATTCATTTGACAACCTACTTCAAACAAGTGGCCACAAAAACCCTACAGGTGGCCACAAAAACCCTGCTATCTGCAAGACACTGCAAGCCTTGGGGTTCATGGCCTCCTGCATTCTTCTAATTCCATATGTAAGATTGCATATGAGGAAACTACAGTGGTATCTAAAAAGCCTATGGTGTCAACATTCTCAAGACCTGGAAACAATGATTCCGGTCATACCTTGCCTATGCCTAGAGTTCCTATGGTGGGCAGCGGCCTGCCTCCAAAATAAGGGACTACCTTTCACACCACCCCCTGCCACCCAAACCCTAACAGATGCATCAGACTATGCATGGGGGGGCTCACCTGGCAGGGAAGTGCATTCGAGGCAAATGGAACCCAAGTCAAATGCACCTGCATATCAATCAAAAATAAATGTTAACTGTACAGAATGCTCTGACAGCCTTCAAGGGCCACATTCTTCCAGGACAGCTAATGGTAAAGACTGACAACACCACTGTTATGTGTGGCACATAAACAAGCCAGGGGGTACACATTATTACCCCCTCTGCAGACTAGCCATGGTATTGTGGAACACAGCTTTGAGCTACCAAGTGCACCTACAAGCTCAATTCCTGCCAGGAAAATTAAGTACATTGGCAGACGGACCAAGCAGAAACCTCATGGACCCACATGAGTGGAAACTGGAGCAAAGGATTTTCAGCATGTTGACAAGCAAATGGGGGGCCCCAGATATAGAACTTTTTGCCTCTCTCCAGAACTACCATTTGGACAAATTTTGCACAAGGACTCTCCACAAACAAGCCTGGAAAGTGGATGCTCTGTTCTTCACCTGGAAAAACCTCAGTCTATGCCTTCCCCTTTCTACCTCTGCTCTCCAAAGTACTACTAAAAGTCAAACGGGACAAACCAAGGATGATTTTGATTGCTCTAGACTGGCCGCACCAACACTGGTACCCCCTACTGCGCAGTGTGTCATGGTTATCTCCATGGCACCTGCCTCAGACTCCTTCCCTACTGTCTCAGCCGGAGAACCAGATTTTGCACCCTCAGCTTCTAACACTGAATCTTGCAACCTGGCTAATCTCTCCTTTACCCGATCCCTCAGCAAATCTGTGATGTATATCATTTTAGAGGCAAGGAGGCCTAGTACTAGAAAATCTTATGCTGAAAAATGGAAAAGTTTCTGTGCCTGGAACCAATCTCAAGGGATGAGCACAGCAGTACCCAATTTACCTCAGATTTTACATTACTTAACAGAGATGCTTCACAAGGGCTGGTCTTTTTCCTCGATTAAAATCCACGCCTCCGCCATTTCAGCTCATAACACAGAACCTCCCCTCTTCTCTCATCCACTGCTCAAGCAGCTCCTTAGAGGGGCCAAAAATTTGAGACCACCCAGGAGAGTTCCAACCCCAGCCTTGGACCTTAACTTTGTCTTGGAGAAACTCATCCTACCTCCTTTCGAGCCAGCTGCTAATGCAGACTTAAAATTTCTTTCTTGAGAAACTGCTTTCCTTTTAGTAATCACTTCAGCTAGAAGGGTATCTGAATTACAGGCCCTTATGGCAGTGGAGTCTTTCATCATCTTTCGTGCGGACAGGGTGTCCCTCAGAACCAGTCCGTCCTTCATGCCCAAGGTGGTATCCAGTGTGGCTCTTAATCAGTGCATTCATTTGCCAACCTTCTTTCCCCATCCACAGAAAGAAGGGGAACAGATACTGCATTCCTTAGATGTGCACAGACAACTTAGATTCTACTTGGACAGGACTAAACCTCAAAGGAAATCTGAACAACTGCTGGTGGCATTTCCTGCAGGGGCAGAGGCGAAGGCTATTTCAAAGCAAACCATTTCTAAATGGATAAGCCATTGCATTCATTTCTGCTATAAGCACCATGGAAAACCTATCCCCCAGGGGATCAGAACTCACTACACCAGGGCTGCATCTACCTCTACAGTCTACTAGGGACATCCTAGAAGCTGCTACCTGGAGATCTGTACATACTTTCACCAAGCATAATCATTTGCCAATTTTCTCTAAATCCAGAGCTGGCTTTGCCACTGCAGTCTTGCAGGGCCTTATAGCTGGCCCTAATGCTATCTAAATTCCTCCTCCCAACATAGTTTTGGGAATCTACCCAAATGTAATGACTGCAACAGTGAAACGTGAAGATCTTGGTACAGTTGTGTACACTTACCATAAATGTAGATGTTAGAGTGTATTCACTGTTGCAGTCTTGGTTACCCTCCTTCCAGCCCCCCAACTTCTTTTGGCTATACCTCTACTTTCCTTTAGTATGCTTAAAAGCCTTTTTGGTGTATTTGCTTTTTTGTTGGAGGTATATCTTTGTGCTTTCATATTTAATTGCTTCCCATTAGGGGGCACCTTACATCTTGGGCAAGAAAAACTGATGTAATGGTGTTTGCTGCATGTTTTATACCCCTGACAACCGGACGTCATGGAAGAAGGGACAGCAACCGATGCAGGACCCAAAGCTTTGTTAATCAGGCCGACTGAGGGCTACCTGCAAGCAGATGACCCAAATGTAATGACTGCAACAGTGAATACACTCTAACAGCTATGTTTATGGTAAGTGTACGCAACTGTACATTTTACCTGTTTAAAAAGTTGTTTTAGTGGAGAATCACTATTTTTAAAACAGTAAGATAGATTGAAAGGGGGTGATCACTTCTATATTCCGGTACTATGGAATACAGTAAAATGGCCAATAAATTTAAATAGTTGAAGGGGAGTGATTTCACAAAATGGTAATTTTGTGCTTACTCACACAAGACAGTGAAAGCAGAGAGGAAATGAGATATATGGTCAAATTAACATAAGAGGCAGGCAACTAGAAAGACAGTGGTGTTTAAGAACATGACCGTGACAGGGTGGGGAAAAAATTTCTGCCTGACTCACAAGAAAGAGAGCTGTGGTGTCTTTTAAAGTTTTAATATGCAGTTAAAATTAGAACACAAGCAAAACACAAGGTAAAGAAAACAAATCACTTCACTCAAAATATATAAAGGCAGTAAATTGATATAAAATACAACAAATAAAAAGCAAACCAACCTTTCCCTCACAGCAAAGTGTAGCAGAGTCTGGGTGAACCTTTCCAATAAAGCTGTGAAATGTTTTATTTTACCCCTTAAATAGAATAGATCTAAAGTAGGAGATTCATTTGTCTGCAACCTGTGGGTTATGGATCCGATATCAGATCCGAACCGGCATGGTTTTCCAGCTATGGATCCGAGCTCTCAGCTCCTCCCCTCACCCATAATGCCCTGCTCTCCCTACATGACCTCAGATCTAGTTTGCCGCGCTGGTGACCAGACTGGATTTTTAAAGCTCTTCAGCTAAGTGTTTGTTATATTTACAGCATTTAATTCTAAAATTTTTAGTCAGTTTTGTGTGGAAGTGTTAGGTTCCCTATCTTTTAAGTTTAAAATTTAAAGTTTTTGATAACTTTATAACTTTTATTCCCTCCCCTCGCTGGTGCGTAGTGTGTGTTTGGGCCTGTGTTATTTTTCTTGTGGCTAGTTAGCACTTATTATTTAAAAAAAAAAAAAAAAAAAAAAACCTTAGTATGTCTGAAGCCCCTAAGGCTTTCTTCTCGAAGTGCTCCGAGTGTAGCCATAAGCTTTCTCCTGCTGACGGCCACACTCGGTGCGTTCGATGCCTTGGGGTTGAACACCTCACTTCTGGATGTTCCATTTGTGCAGGGTTCAACCCCAGGGCATTGAAGGAGCGGAGGTCGAAGTTGGTCCTGGCGGGACTTCTGCCCCCCGGACACGGCTTCGGCTACCGCTCCGGGGTACCGTGTCTTGTTCCTCCTCTGCTCCCCTCCTCCACCTGGGACTCAACCTCCCTCTAGTGGTTTGGAGGAGAGGGAAGCAAGGAAAAGGACCGGAGAGAAGCACCACAAGCGGCGGGCCGAGACCTCTGTTTCGCCCCGCCTGCCAAGCTTCTCCTCCGGCCTCCTTGTCTACCAGTTCTCCCCCTCCTCGGCTCCGGTCTCCGGCCTGCTTCTCACCGGGACCTGAGGAGGAGGAGACCCGATCTCCGTCGAGGCTATCGAGGAGGCACTCAAGGCCTACCTCGGTAGCCTCGTCGAGATCTACATATAGTTTATCTGACGCTGATCTGGACCGGATGATAAGGTTCATCCAGGCCCAGATGCAGATGGGAGTGCTCCTGCCTCCCCCCCGCTCTGGGGGGGAGCTCGACCCCTTTTTTCAAACCTATAGCTCCTTCTCCGACCCGCTACCCGGGTTCGGAGCGATTGGAGCCGAGCAGCTTTGGAGCCGGGGGTGGGTCGGCGCCGATAGTACTGGATACTTCGGATCCGACTCTGCCCTCGAGTGCTTCGGATCCGACCTCTCAGAGCCTGGATCCGAGCTTCGGATCCGGGGGGGTTAGTGCTCCTTCGGCGCAGTCAGTGTCGGAGCGCACTGCCCCCTCGGATCAGAGTGCCTCGGGGCCGGCTCCGATCCACTCTTTGGATCCGAGGGGGAGCCAATTATCGGATCCTTTGGTCGAGGTTGGCTCCCCCTCTGCTTTTGATGTAGTGGAGAGGGCCCTGTTGAGGGTTTCCGGACCCCCGGCACTTGCTTCGGCTCCTTCCCGCGCTCCATCTGCACTGGGTCAGGCTTCCACCATCCGGCCACTGGGACAGCCCGCTCCATTGCCCCAAGTTGTTCCATTGGAACAGGACACCGCTTGCGAGGGTTCCTCGGACAGCCCCCCTGAGGATGCACCTCGCAAGCATACGTGTAAAAGGAGGCACATAGACTCCCCCGAGTCTCTCACAGAAGACACGGATTTGGAGGAAGGGGAAGGCTCCCCAAGATCACCCCCCGAGGATGTCTCCTTTGGAGACATCATGGAAATGCTTTGCATAAGGGGGGGGGTGGTCTGCCCCCAAGTCTTCCTCGGACGAGTCCGTGTTCTTGGAGGCATTTGAAGCGGGCCCGTCTACCTCTTGGGTGTCCTCCTGCCGACCCCCTGGTGGACCTAATTACCACCAGGGCGTGGAAGGAACCGGACACCGTGGAGCCAATCTCCAAAAGGCCAGACCGCATCCTTAGTCCACCGGCAGACCGTGCCCACTGGAGCAAGGGGCCTCCGGTAGATGCCATGTTGACGGCGGCAGCCACCAAGAGGGAACTCGCCCAGGAGAGTCCCTCAGTCCATCCTCCGAGCAAGGAGTCTCGGATGATGGACCGCTTGGGGAAGCGAATGTTTAGTTCAGCGACCTTCTCAGTGAGGGCGCTCAACTACTTGGCACATGTGATCAGGATGCAGCGCGATCTTATCAAGGAATACGCTGCATCCCCCCCAGAGTCCATGTCGGAGGAGGACAAACTGTTGCACTCCACCCGTATGGCCACTCTCAGGTCCGTGACTAATTCCTCTATGCGGTTACTGTCCCATGCTACGGAGGGAGCCGCAGGGGTAGTCCTCGTTACTAGACGACAGGCCTGGCTCCGCCATTGCGATTTCACGGAGCCCTTCAAGGCGTCATTCGCGAATGCCCCCTTCGATGGTTCTGCCCTTTTTGGCAAAACTGTTCGCGATACTTTGACCCAGAGCGAGAAGGACTTAAAGACGCTGTCTGCCGTCGGAATCCGCTTCTCTGTGCCCCAGAGGTCCTATTCTAGGAACCAAAAGGGCCAAAAGAAGATGTGGTTCCGGAAGTCACAGCAGTCCCAACCCGCTCCGGACAACCAGTCCTTCCGTGGCAGAGGAGGACAGGGAGGACGCCGCCCCAGGGGCAGAGGGGCTCCCAGGAACTTCGGGTCCAGAGAACCTTTCTCTGAATGGCCCGCGCAGCAGCCCTGAAGGGTTGCCCGGCTGCTCCACTCTGGAGGCAGTCGGGGGGGGGCGTTTCTCGGTGCACCTAGCGGCATGGGAGTCCATAACATCAGACCGCTGGGTCCTCCGCATCATATCCAGAGGATATCTCATTCCATTTCATCACATCCCAAAATTAAAGTCCCTCCCCGACGTTCCACCCGGTCGGTGGGAGGCCGCTTTGGCAGAAATTGGCCATCTGCTGAAGAAAAGAGCCATCCAGCCCGTCCCCCCAGACCAGATCGGATCAGGGTTCTACTCCAGGTACTTTTTAGTGCCAAAAAAGACGGGGGACCTAAGACCAATATTAGACCTGTCACTCTTAAACCTGGCAATTCCCAAGGAGAAGTTCTGAATGGTTACCTTGCAGTCCATTCTCCCCCTTCTGGGAGAAAATCACTGGATGTGCTCTATAGACCTCAAGGATGCGTACTACCACATTCTAATGGACAGACGCTCCAGGAGGTTTCTTCACTTCCGGCTGGGAGCCAGTCACTACCAATTCAGGGTCCTTCCCTTTGGTCTCACTACAGCCCCCAGAGTGTTCACCAAAGTATTAGCAGTGGTAGCGGCCCACCTGAGGCTTCAGGGGGTACAGGTCTTCCCATACCTGAATGACTGGCTCCTTACCGCCCCAACAAAGCATCTACTATCTAGCTCCTCGCCTGGGCATCACAATAAATGCAGAAAAATCCAACCTAGCCCCTACGCAATTCATAGATTTTATAGGTGCCAGGTTAGACACGAGACAGTTAAGAGTCTTCCTCACTGCAGACAGAGTTCAGAATCTACGGCTCCAGGTGCGGGCCATCCTCCACTCCAGCTCAGTTCCGGCGGAATTGTTCCTGAGGGCTCTAGGGTCCATGGCAGCAGCGATAGCTCTTCTACCTCTCGCCAGGTACAATATGCGGGTCCTTCAATGGACACTCCTAGTTCAGTGGTCTTATCTTGCTCTTCCTATGCATCATCCCATTGCGATTAGCAAGGCTTGCAAGCGGTCCCTCTTGTGGTGGCTCCACTCACAGGATCTCCACGGAGGCCGCCCCTTTTGTGCTTCTCCCTCTCTCGCCACGGTGACCACGGATGCGTCCCGCCTCGGGTGGGGGGGGGGGCAGGCCGGACGGTCCAAGGCACGTGGAACCATTCAGAGACCTTACTGCATATCAATGTTCTAGAGATGAGAGCAGTGCTCTTAGCATTGCAAGCACTACAGGCCTTTCTTCCCTTGGGAACTATTGCGATTCAGTCGGACAACATGTCTGTCGTCTGGTACATCAACAAACAGGGGGGAACCAGGTCTTACCCTGTTTGTCGAGAAGCCATGAGAGTGTGGGAATGGGCAATCTCCACCAACCGCTTTCTCATCGCAACGCATATTCCGGGTCGGTCCAACATCCTTGCGGACAAGCTCAGTCGCACCATTCTCTCCCCTTACGAGTGGTCTCTCAATGCTCAAGTAGTGAAACGCATCTTCGCACGGTGGGGAACTCCTTGTTGCGATCTTTTTTGCGTCTCCCTCAAACACCAAGTGCGACAGTTTTTCGCTCTAATCCTCCTCCCCGGAGATACCCCAAGAGACGCTCTGGTGCATGCTTGGCCCCCCGGTCTTCTTTACGCTTACCCTCCTTTGCCTCTGATGCTCCAAGTTCTTCAGAAAGCCTCTCGGTTGGGGTGCAGAATGATTCTCATTGCCCCATTCTGGCCTCGACAGATCTGGTTCCCTTCCTAAGGTCTCACTCAGTGAATCCACCTTGGATTCTAGATCCCATTCGGATCTGATATCTCACCCGTCCCATCTATCAACCCGAATCTGGACAACCTGAAGCTAACTGCTTGGCTGCTCCAGTTCCACTCCTAATCAGGACTCGGTATTTCATCTTCCGTTAAGGCCATCCTGGTAGCGGCTCATAAACCATCTACCAGGAAAGTTTACCGCAGCAAGTGGAAACGGTTCTCCATTTGGGCGGAGCGGCAAGGTCTAGACCCCTTCACAGTTCCCCTTCCTCTGGTGCTTGACTTCCTAACCACTCTTTTTAATGATGGTGCCAGCAGTTCCACGGTCAAAGTACAACTTGCGGCAATTTCTCACTATCATATTGGTCATGACTCCGGTCCACTGATGTCTGCCAAATTGTGTAAAATCTTCCTAAAAGGTACTTTTCTTAGACCCCCTGTAAAGCAAGTGGTTCCTCCATGGGACCTTTCTTTGGTTCTTCAGGCCTTGACTGCTCCCCCCTTCGAACCTGTGGCCACGGTAGATCTAAAATTTTTATCTTTCAAGACAGCCTTTTTAGTAGCCATTACTTCGGCCAAGAGAGTTTCGGAACTTCAAGCCTTATCCAGCAAGCCTCCATACTTGGTCTTTCATCCGGACCATGTATACCTCAGGACCAACCCGTCCTTTCTTCCTAAGGTAGCTTCAGAAGCAAATATTAATCAATCCATTAACCTCCCTGTTTTCTTTCCTAAATATCAAAACAAAGGTGAATACAAGCTACATTCCTTAGATGTTCACAGGCAACTTAGATTTTATCTGAACAGGACAGCTGGTCATAGGCAATCCGACCAGTTGTTTATTTCCTTTGCTAAATTAAATTTGGGTAGACCAATTTCCAAAGTCTCCTTATCACGCTGGATTTCGCAGTGCATCTTATTGGCTTATCAAGCTTCTGGGAGGCCCGCACCGGAGGGAGTACATGCCCATTCAACCCGGTCAGTTTCTACCTCAGCGGCCTTTAAAGCTAGGATTCCTCTGGATGATATTTGTTCAGCAGCCACTTGGGCTTCATCTCATACCTTTATTTCCCACTACAAGTTGGATATTACATCTAGAGGTAGAGCATCCTTTGGCTCCACGGTGCTCCGGAATATCCTTCCATGACGGCCGCCCAAGATTCAGGTAGCTGGGGACTCTGTCCCACAGGTTGCAGACAAATGAATCTCCTACTTCAGATTTAGAAGTTATGTACTTACCATAACGTTCCATCTGAGTTGGTATATTCATTTGTCTGCAACCATCCTGCCCTCCTATCCCCCTGGCCTTGTCAGTTTCCTGCATATTACGTGTTACCTTTTCTAGGGTATTTTGATTTATGGCAAACTCGATCTGAGGTCATGTAGGGAGAGCAGGGCATTATGGGTGAGGGGAGGAGCTGAGAGCTCGGATCCATAGCTGGAAAACCATGCCGGTTCGGATCCATAACCCACAGGTTGCAGACAAATGAATACACCTACTCAGATGGAACGTTATGGTAAGTACATAACTTCTAATTCCTAGCTTCACCCTTTCAGTTCACAAATGATTAACCTTAAGTGACCTCTTCTATCTTATGTGTGAGTCCTTATTTGATCAGTTCTAATTTCTGCCTGACTCACAAGAGACAGCTGTGGTGTATTTTGAAGTTTTAATATGCAGTTAAAAGCAGGACACAAACAAAACACAAGGTAAAGAACTCAAATCACGCATTGAAAATATAAAAAAGGCAATAAACTAATACAAAATCTAACAAATAAAAAGCAAACCAACCTTTCCCTCACAGCAAAGTGTGGCAGAGTCTGCTTCAGCCTTTCCAGTAAAAGGTCCTATTCCTTTCTCTCAATCCCATGTATCTTTGATAGCTTTCCTGCCCCCCCAAAAAAAAAATCAGTCAGATTATTTTCCTTGTATGGCTTCCACATGTGTAGACAGTCAAGGTTTGGTCTGTTCACAGCTTTGTACAGCTGAAAAATTACATTTTTCCTTCTAATAATGGAGAGCTAGTAAATGTCCATCTGATCATCTCCTCTTCAAACAATTAAGAAATGCCACCAAAAAAGATACTGTTAGAGATAAAAAGGAATATTATCTTCACCTTCAACAAAGTAGTCAAAAAAACCCTCAAAAATTCTGGACAAGCTTTAATAAACTTCTTAAACCAGGACATTCACCTACTCCTACCCCTACAGGCTTTCACCTCAACAATGCTACACAGATCCTTGATGCCTTTAATAAGTATTTTACAGAAGCCATTCAATCCCTAGCTAACTCATTACCTACACCGACTGCATCCTTACCAAATACCTCAATACCCTCGTCTAAGAACTTTCAAATTCAACCCGTTGCTACATCTCTTATTTATAAGCTTCTTAAGAAACTCAAACCTTGCACCCCATCTGCTGACCAACTCCCATCTGAATACCTACAAATAGCTGCTAAAGCTATCAGTTATTCAGTATCCATACTGATTAATAGGACTATCACTGAAGGAACAATCCCACCTTATGGAAAATATCTCATATAATTCCCCTACATAAAGGAGGCTCATCAACTGAACTCTCAAATTTTCGCCCTATTGCCTTACTTTCCCCATTAGCCAAGATTATGGAAAGATGTGTTCACAAACAAATTCTTAACTACCTTCTTCAAAACAAACTTCTAGCCAACTGTCAATATGGATTTAGACCATTCCACCGCGCTACAACTGCCCTCCTTTCCTTCTCTGACTCCATAAACAATAATAGAAACAATAATTGTTTCTCCTCAGCACTTTTCATAGATCTTTCAAAAGCCTTTGATATGGTTAACCACAATATACTTCTTGACAAACTAAACCTTTATTCTCTCAGCCCACACTCACTACAGTGGTTTAGGAGCTATCTCCATAACAGGCAACAAGCAGTCCTTTGGGAGAACAACCTATCTTCCTTACTCCCAGTAAATATTGGTGTTCCACAAGGATCAATCTTAGGTCCTCCTCTTTTTCCTTGTTTATCAATGACCTACATCTGAATGTACCACAAGCCACCTGCATTCAATATGCAGACGACTCAACGTTAATCTGCACTGCTAAAAATATTCCCTCCCTCCAGTCCCTAACCCAAACAGTCTTCCAATATGTCGAAAATTGGTTTATGCAACACTGCCTCCTCCTCACCCCCAAAAAAACTAAGCTTCTTCTCTTTACTCCTACTCATAAATCTCCCACACCTCTCTTTACTATCTCCTCAAATAATGCAACCAGTATAAACCCTGATAAGACCACACGACTGCTAGGTGTAACTATTGATAACCATCTCAATTACGATGAACACATTAACACCACCATTAAAACTGTCAACAAAAAAATTGGGGCACTCTACAGAATTAAACCCTTTCTTACCCCAGAATCTAGAAAAAACATTGCTCAGACACACCTGATCTCCACCCTCTTCTATGCCTCACCTATCTATACTAACTTATCCAAAAATAACATTACCAAACTCTCTATCTGCTACAATAGCATAGCCAGATTCATTACTGCTACTCCCCTAAGAACTCACCATTGTCTTAACCTCAAACATCTAGATTGGTTAGAGCTAAATAACCACTTACTCTATCAACAACTACTCATTCATAAGACCCTTTACTACCCTGATGTCACCCCTAGCCTTACAAAACTGATTATACCGTATAAAAACCTAGCCACACTCCGTTCTGCTAATAAACTCCTAGTATCTCTAACTAAATCATATAATAAAGCTGGGGATTCATTACTTTCAAATTCCATAGGTAAAATCTGGAATCAACTCCCTCAAGAAATAACTAATCAAAACTCTACCTCTCTTTTCAAAAAGCACATTAAAGAACATCTCAAAACACAATGTCTGTGTCCTTGTGCAAATCCCGACTGAAGTCATGTCCTCACTCACCTATTTTTACCCCCCCATCCCCCTTACTGAGCTCCTCACTAAAACTTTCAAGAGTTTGAGAGTTATATCTAAGAATTAGGCTTTACCAGTAACCTTTTTATCTGTCTGTGTAACTTCATTTTGTGTTATTGTTACTGTTTTATAAGTCTAATATAGTAGTATGTAGTATAAGTTGATCTCCTATTTTTAGTATTTGTTTTGTGTTGAAACTTATTTTTCTTTCTACCTTGTATTGTTTACTCATATTATGCTTTATGTGATAAATCATTGTTTATTGCCTGTACTGGAGCTTTTCTCCCCGGGCCTCTACTGAAAACGGATATTATGTCCAGCTAGACTAGCCCGGTCAACAAATGTAAAATAATAAATAAATAAATAATCTCTCTAAGTATATACTGCAGCATTCTCTTGGGCACTGCCATTGCCTTTTCATTCTGCTCCTGGTAGTCCAGTTGAGGTGTGGTCAACGCCACCAGATCTGTTTCCTCCTCAACATAAATTCCCCCTCTCAGGTAAATGCTCCACAGTAGGGTTGCAGTGGTCTGAGGGTACTACTTCACATTCATATGCTACCTATCTGCTAACTTGCTCAGCCTTTCTAGATCCTGTTGTGGACTTCTCCCTTCACTGCTGCACCTGTGTGTGTCATCATCCGAAATGACCCTTTTCTCTCTTCCCTCCTATAAAGCTGAGATGACCACAATGGAGTACTGGACCCTGGACAGACACCTGCAGTGTACATTAGTCCCTTTCCTAACGTTGTGACATTGGTCCTCTCATGACAAACCTATTATCCAGCTATGCAGCTGTCCAATTCCTCGGTCTTTATCCTCCCCCAAACTCAAGTTCTTAAGTGTGGGAATAAGACAAGTGCCTTGCTGAATTCTAGGTAGACTGTCTGCTTATATGGCCTGATAAAGTACAGCTATAACCCAGTCATAAAACTTATTTGACTAAGCAGTCATTCTGGCCATAGACACCTGCTTACTGCTGTACTGGTGACTTTAAATCTCTGAAAATGCTGTCATTTTGTGCTCTTTAATCTGCTTGATCACAAGCCAGAGCAGCGCTTATACTCAAGCCAAGCTCATGCTGCAGATCCGCTTTTACAATTTTTCTTCAGTCATGTAGCATTTCTGCAGCAGCCAGTGGTCTGTTAACCTTCCTACATTGAGTTCATTTATCTGATCTCAAAGGTTCACAACTGCTGTTTTTTCAGCAAAGAATTCCCAAACTGAGTGGTTTAACGTGTAGAATCATGTGCAGTCTTGTACAATGAAGATTGTTTTTTTTTTTTGTTTTTCCAAAGAGGACTCCTCGTCCATCATAGAATGACTTCAGAAGTTGTGGTGAACCAGTCCATCCAGCATCCCATTTTCTTTCCCAAGCAAGAATCCATAGGATAATTTTTTTTCATGGTGGCGATTGTACTCGTGGGTACTGTGTAAAAAGAACTAAACTTATAAGGTACTCTGATCAGTTGGTAGTCTGTCATGTAGAGGGAAGTATTGCAGCCCAATAACATGATATGCCCTTTCTGATTTGGATGGATAGTTGTATTGCTGTTTGTTATGACAAGTACTGCAGAACTTTGCCCGACTCTGCAGTACAAGAGTATAAATCCTGACTATGACCTAGATGACTCTGGCTGGATTACTGGTCTGTTAGAACCAGTGGGGGAGAGTGATTAAGAGAAGTTGATGCCAGCTGTCATGAGTTAAAGGGAGGAGGAGGAGGCAGCTGGTGGCTAAAAGAAAATTGGTATGCAGAACTGATCTGCGGCATGTGCTTAGCTCTGCCAAGATGTTTATGGTAGGTATGCCTGTCATCCATCCTGGGAGAGGTTAGGGGTTTATCCGAAACGAGGGTAGGGCTTTCTGGTACCAGGTTGGGGTTCACTTAAGATATCCTTAAATGCAGACCCAATATGGCATGGGGCAAAGCCAAACCCTCAAGCCGCATGGACCAGTATATCCCTTAACGTAGGAACAGAGTTGATTGGTAGAGCATGGCACAGACCATTTTTAGTCCTACAATAACAGCCCCTCGATAGCTTTCATCCTAGTCAGCACATGGCTGGAGTGAATGAGCTGAAGACCTGTGGGGACTACAGGCTAATCAATAAGCAGGCAAGCAAAAAGCACAAGTTATAGTCTATATCTAATCTATATAGATGTATATAAATATATAAAATAGTTTAAAACTTTTACTGAGACAATTTTTGGCTGACTACTGCAGGTAACCAGTTGCTACTGCAGCCCTTTTCAGAATCATTTCAGCTCTGAGCAATATATTAGGCTGTCAGCTGTCATATGGTTATTCATCCATTTAACATAATAGATTAGTTGTTTCAGCCAGGGTAGAGCGGAAGTTTATTCAGCTGGGATGTGTTATGAGATATTGTGTAATTTGTAAAGGTACACACTGCTCAATACCTGCCAAGTCATAGTTTCCTGCAGCAGTAATCATTATGATGATCATTTTACAGTTGTGTGATAAACCCACCATAATGGCAGATATAAAAATGTCTGGATCATTGCTATAGAATAGGCTTCCACCCTCCTTGGCCAGTGGTTTAACTAAGTGTGCAGAAGACTGTGAACTGGGTGGTTGATCTTCAGCTGATTCACAGTTGCTCCAACTTTAGTTAGACCATATTATCAGCTGGTGCATGGTCAATGGTCTCAAATTAAATGTGAAAAAATGCATCTTAGTCCATTTTGGTAAACATAGTTTCACTTACCATGTAGGTGATGCACTCCTCCAGACACTGTTGTAAGGGATCTAGGTGCTCTTGTTGATAATTCTGTATCATATAATTTGACCATTATGTATCTGCAGTAGTTTGGAAAGGTTTATCTGGCCCATCTGATTTCCAAAGGCATCTCCACTAGTTCCAAAGAAGTCTTAGTTCCCCTCTACTCATATCTTATCAAACCCATTATTGAATATTGTGCACATTTTGGCATCTATTTTTCTAAACATATCACAACTTGAGAAACCACGGAGATGCATAACTGGAAAGGTCAGTGGCCTAAAAAAAAATCTTTGGGCTGCCGTCTGTCCTGATAGCTTTCTCGGTGCTCAGTCTCTTACAGACTGCCCCATGAAGATCCAACCATGTTTGACCTGTTTCTTCCACAAACTAATGCTACCTCGAGGAACTAAACCTCAACTGGCAGATAAATGAAACACGTTGGCATGATAAATTCATATCCTGACATTCTTCAGTTCTGAAACAAGTTTTCCACTACATGTCAAGCAGATAATTGTATGGGCAGTCTCAAATATTCTCCTTGTTCTGGTCTGCCTCATTTTACCCTTTTGAGGCTGGAGGGAACTTTTGAAAAACAATTTTTCTAGGCTTGTCATGGTCTGCAGACTGTGTAGTACTTTCCTGTAAACCCTTTACCTCCACTGTCACCACCAGAACAGTGCCTATCTGTTATATCAAATAGACATTTTCATAGGATGTTGCTAGGCTACCAACCCGGAGGGCATTTCAAGCCTAGCCATTTCATCCCAGTGTAATACCACAGATACTAGTCAATAACCAGGATGTGTATATTAATGACTGTCCATGTCGAAGAGGGCTGTGGGCATTATCCCTGGTAAGAGATTACAATGCCCCATCCACTCATCCAGGTTCCTTTTGAACAATGTTAGAGTTGCTCTGCTCCATGTGAATTGGCAGCCTATTCCAAAGGTCTGGCAGTCACTGTGAGACTAATCTGTTTTTCTAGCATGTCCTGTTCAAGTCGCAGGCCATATTTAGGTCCCTGGAATGGGTAGCTCTAGTCCTGTTTGATTTACGGATGTGCAGCAAATTCATTAGGTTTAGGTTAGAGATTGCTCTGTAAGCCAGACATGCATCTCCTTTAAGAAGTCTATGATAGAGTATAGTGACAAGGACTTTAATCAGTCTGTGTAAGGCACGTGCTGAGAGTCCCCATTACCTTCTTGGTTAAAAACTTCTGAGGTTTCTCCAATTGCTGCAGGTGCTTTGTACAGTACATTCCAAAAGGGGCATTAAACTCAATTATGGGCCTGATTAGTGATGAGTGTAGAGGGGTTATAACCTTCTTTGCTCTAGAGGCGATGTCTTTGCTATCCGTGTGCTACGTAGAAAAGCCTTCCTTACTACAATAGACACATGGTGGTCAAAGTTAAGGTCACAGTCTACTTGTGATCCCAGATCTCTTACCACTTCGTAAGTACGTAGGGTATTTAATTTGACAGTGTGAAGGGACATTGGTTTTACCAAAGAAGATGATACATTTCTTTACATTTAGTTTGAGATTGTGACTAAGACGGTCCTTGATGTTCATCGTGTTTCATTGTTGCAGTCATTACACTTAGGTTATCCTGCTGGCAGGCTACCCGCAGTCGGCCTGAATTCCAAAGTCTAGGTCTGGCGTCGGTTGCTGTCGCCTCTTCCCTGAAGTCAGTGCGCCTGGGGTAAAAGATGCAGCTGACGCCATTTTCTTCAGTCTTTCTTGCCGCGCGGTGCCGAAGCAAAAGCAGTTCACAAGTACTGGTCGGCCGACTCCTGAGATTTTCAAAAACTAATTTCAGATCCAACATCTTCATTAAAGCTAAGTACCCCGTTGGGGAAACTTTTTTTCTTGCTCCAGTCCGATGTCAGAAAAAGTTAACAATTGTATTTCTTGTGGGAAGCAAATACCTCATAAGGATTTTCACTCTTACTGTATTCATTGCCTAGGCCCTGATCACAACATTGCTAGCTGTCGGTTTTGTGCTAGATTTAACCAACGCACTATTAAGCGTCGGTACGATTTTGCCTTTCATTACTTTGGCCGAAGATTCAATTATATAATGCCATCGGAACAGCCGACAACTGGAGTTTATAAAAAGCGCAAGGAAAAGGACCGGCATCCGAGGTCCAAAACAGACAACGAGGCTTCCGCTAAGCCAGTCGCCGGTTCTCAGTGAGGTGCTTTCGCAGCCCCTGGCGTCCGCTACCTCAGAGCCACAGGCCACTGACGACTCCCATGTGGAGCCAGCTAGGCCTCTGGATACTCAAGGTATTGGACACTCGGAAACAATTCCCTTAGATGGGTCCGGAGCCGCTGAGCAGGCTTCGGCTTCTGAGGGTGTTTTCAGACCTATGCAGTTATATGTAAAGCCTACTTCAGCTTCCAAAGCAAAGACTAAAGCAATTCTAAAGACAAAGAAACAAGTACAGCATTCTCCTGGACAAGGCTACCATACCTAAAAAACAGATGCTCAAAATGGCCGAAGACCTAATTACTTTGATCGGGGTTCCCATCCCCCTCCTGATAAGAGGCCTAGGCAAGGGACAGAATATGAATCTTCAGATCGGGTTTCCATTTCCTCTGACTCCTCTTCTGAACAGGAGTACTCTTCCTCCTTACGAGGATTCTGATGCTGAAGAATCAATCCCTTCAGCCTCACCGCCTGAGGATTATTCTTTTGGGGAAACCCTGCATACCATGAGTGAGCACTTCCACTGGGAGAGCCAAGACTACTCAGAATCTAAGAAAAGGCTTAGAGATTTTTTTACTCTCTCAGCACAGGCCTTTGGCTATTCCTCCTGTGTTAGACATTGTAGATATATTTTCTGAGTCTGGCCTTTCTCCTGACTCTCTACCTCCTGCCCCTGTTAAACCAGACAGATACTACAGGGTTCCAGATTCACATAAATTTCTTTATAAAAACCCTGCTGCTGATCCAGAAAATATTTCTCAGGGTCCCAAGGGGGTCAAGGCTTCTACTGAAAAAATCCTATCCCCTCTGATAGAGATTCAAGGGCACTAGACAGATGGGGAAAAAGGGTTTACACTTCTGCTACTTTGGCTGTGAGGGCTTTAAATTGTCAGTTTCATATGGTTAAATATCAGTAATATTTAATGTCACTGCTAAAACAGAAAATGTTGTCAAATTCTGATTGTGCAGAAAATAAGGAAATACAGGATTTATTGCATGCAACTGAACAAGTGGGAAAGCATACATTGCAGTGTGGTTTTGATTCTCTGGAGGCCTCTTGCAGGGCTGCAGTTACGGGTTCTGTCATTAGGAGGCATGCTTGGTTAAAGGAACAGAATCTGCCTGATCATGTTAAAGCAAAATTATTAGATGCTCTATTACAGCATGATACCTTATTTGGTGTTAAAGCAGAGGAGGTGTTAAAGAAAATGGAGGACAAAGCAAAATCTATGCAAACACTAAAGGATTTCTTACAGGTACAGCCACCCAGATTTAGCAGGAACTGGCCTACAAAGAATTGGTCCTTTCCAGTGTCAGACAGGCCACAAAGAGGCAGATACAGACGCCCCAGAGGCAGATTCCAGCCCCAGGGCTCGTACAGGCCTAAACAGTGGGGGCGCTTCGACCTCCAAAGGCGGAGAAGACAAATCACAGCCATACAGGAAACAGTCCCAATGATTTTCTTCTGCCAGCACCAAGCACTTATCTTTTGGCAGCCCCTTTAGGGGGGAAACTAGCACTTTTTTCTCAAAATTGGCACATGATCACCCAAGACAAATGGGTCTTGAATATAGTGTCCCAGGGCTACAGGTTCCACTTTCGCACCCTGCCAAGGGCAAAAGGTATGCCAGACCTGACACACAGTCAACGGGCAGAGGCACAAAAACAAATTTCATCCCTCATGGATATGAGGGCCATTCAGCAAGTACCACAGCAAGAGCAGGGACAAGGATTTTACTCCAGACTTTTCTTGGTACCCAGAAAAGACAAAGCATGGAGACCAATACTGGACCTGTCTATTTTAAATACATTTCTGAATGTTCCAAAATTCAAAATGTTGACTCTGCAGCAGCTTCTGCCCATGCTGGGCAAGAAGGCTTGGCTTGTAACTTTGGACCTAAAAGAGGGCCTACCTGCATATTCCAATCAGACAATCTTGCAGAAGACACCTCAGATTCATAGCTAACTCAATGCACTACCAATTCTCTGTACTGCCCTTTGGCTTATCTACTGCGCCCAGAGTCTTCACAAAATGCCTGGCACCAGTAATTGCATTTTGCAGACAGAGGAATTCAAATATATCCTTACTTAGACGATTGCCTTATTCAAGCAGAGAACAAGGACATTCTACTAAAGCATCTGGCGTTTGTAAAAAGATTACTAATTTGCCTAGGGTACACAGTAAACTTAAAGAAATCAAAACTAGTACCCTCTCGAGATAATATTCCTGGGTGCAAGCTTAAATACAACTGCCCAGATGGCTTATCTCACGCCAGACAAACAAAGGCAACTGACTTCTTACTTCAAAATGTTGGCAACAAAGACCCAGTTATCTGCAAGAAAAATTCTGCAGGCTTTGGGCTTCATGGCATCCTGCATTCTACTAATTCCATATGCCAGACTGCATATGAGGAAACTACAGTAGTATCTAAAATGTGTTTGGACTTAACATTGTCACAGCCTGGAAACATTTATTACCCTCATTCCTTGCCTGCAACAGGAGTTTCAATGGTGGGTACAGGCCTGTTACCACAACAAGGGTCAGCCATTCACCCTACCCACAGCCAGGCAGTCAATAACAATGGATGCTTCAGATTATGCCTGGGGGGCCCACATGGCAGGAAAATGTATTCAGGGCACATGGCCCACAAGCCAAAGGCATCCTCATATCAATCAAAAAGAGATGCTAGCTGTTCAGAATGCCCTGACAGCTTTCAAGGATCTACTCCATCCAGAACAACTACTGATAAGGATGGACACAGTCATGTGGTACATAAACATGGAGGCACTCATTCCTACCCCCTCTGCAGACAAGCCATGACTTTGTGGGACACAGCATTGACTTATCAAGTACACCTGTAAGCACAATACCTGCCAGGAGAGAAAAATACTCTGGCAGACTAAGCAGAAACCTCACGGATCCCCACGAGTGGAAACTGGATCCACAAGTCTTCAGCATGATAATAAAGAAATGGGGATGCCCAGACATAGATCTATTTGCCTCCCCTCACAACTGCCAGCTACAGAGATTCTGCACCAGGACATATCACAAGCAAGCATGCAAAGTGGATGCTCGATCATTCAGCTGGAAAACCCTAACAGTATATGCCTTTCCTCCTCTGCCTCTCCTCCCCAAGGTACTCCTAAAGGACAGACGAGAAACCAAAAATGATTGATTGCTCCAGACTGGCCCCGCCAGCACTGGTACCCAATCCTAAAGAGCTTGTCTCAAGGCCCAGCCTGGACATTGCCTCTAATTCCTCATTTGCTGACCCAACAAAGCAATCTGATCCTGCACAGCCAACTCAGAACCCTAAATCTGGCAGCATGGCGGATAATGTAGCCATTCAGAACACACATCTCTCTAAAGCAGTGATGGATGTTATTTTGGAGGCCAGGAGGCCCAGTACCAGAAAATATTATGCAGAAAAATGGAAAAAATTCTGTGCTTGGAACCAGGCACAAGGAATTGACACGTTTGTACCAAATATTCCTCAGATTTTACAATACCTAATTGAGATGCTGAACAAAGGCCTTTCCTTTTCATCAATTAAAATCCATGCCTCTGCCATTTCAGCTCATTTAAATACAAAACTACCATTTTTTTCACATCCACTGCTAAGACAGTACCTCAGAGGGGCCAAAAAACATAAGACCTCCAAGGAGAGCATCAATACCTGCATGGGACCTCAATTATGTCTTGGAAAAACTCACACTGCCGCCTTTTGAGCCAGCAAATACAGCTGAAATAAAGTTCTTATCTTGAAAAACAGCTCTGCTCCTAGCAATAACCTCTGCAAGATGAGTCTGAGTTACAGGCACTCATGGCTGTGGAACCTTTTATTTTCCATCCAGGCAGGGTTTCTCATAGGACGAACCCGACATTTATGCCTAAGGTAATGTCCAGTGTGGCCCTTA
Organism: Protopterus annectens; assembly: GCF_019279795.1. NCBI lineage: Eukaryota > Metazoa > Chordata > Ceratodontiformes > Protopteridae > Protopterus > Protopterus annectens. The sequence continues at coordinate 934,109,652 of NC_056727.1, forward strand.
ACCAAACCATTCGTTTGCCTACCTTTTATCCAAACCCACAGAATAAGAGTGAGAGACTCCTGCATTCTTTGGACATGCACAGATAGCTACGTTTCTACTTGGACAGAACTAAAGCTTTCAGAAAGACTGAGCAACTCTTAGTAGCATATGCAGCAGGATCACAAGGAAAGGCTATCTCAAAGCAGACCATTTCAAAGTGGATAGGCCACTGCATTTGTTTCTGCTATTCACAACATGGCAAATCAGTGACTAAGGGCATTAGGCCACACTCAACCAGAGCAGCAGCCACTTCAGCAGCCTTCCTCAGAGGAGTACCTACCAAAGACATTTTAGAGGCTGCAACTTGGAGTTCATTGCACACTTTTACCAAGCCCTATCACTTACCTCTCTACTCTAAATCCAGAGCAGGCTTTGCCACTGCAGTTCTGCAGGGCCTTATAGCCTCTCCTAATCCTATTTAGACCCAGCCACCCAACCTCCGCTTTGGGATTCAACCCAAGTGTAATGACTGCAACAGTGAAACACGAACATAGTACAGTGTGTACCTACCATAAATGTAGATGTTAGAGTATTCACTGTTGCAGTCCAGGTTACCCACCCACCATCCCCATTTTATTTGCTAGGACTTGTTTGTACTTCTCTATCCTATACAACCAATGTGGTGTATTTGCGTGTAGATGAAGGAAATGTTTATTTTTGTGCATGCATACTTATTGGCATAATTTTCAGCCTACCAATTTGGGGGCACCTGACATCTGGTGCAAGAAAATGGCGTCTGCTGCATCTTTTATACCCCCTGGTGCACTGACGTCAGGGAAGAGGCGACAGCAACCAACGCCGGACCTAGACTTTGGAATTCAGGCTGATTGTGGGTAGCCTGCCAGCAGGATGACCCTAGTGTAATGACTGCAACAGTGAATACACTCTAACATCTACATTTATAGTAGGTACACATCTGTACTGTCTGTGGCCCTCCTGAAGTATACTGACATTTCGGGATTCTGTAATTGCACCCAGTTTGCAGTCCTCAAACTTGGTCAGCCACAGCCCCCTAGTTTTGGCCTGAACTTCTGAGAAGAATATTCCAAACAGTAGGAGGTCCTGCACTGACCTTTGTGGCACCTTGCTGGTGACAGGTCTGCTGGTTGATAGTCACCCACTTTGGTAGTGTGTGACCAGTTTGTGAGCCACTTGGCAACCCATCTTACAGCAAAGGGGGTTTGCATTCAGTTTGCTAAGTTTATCGGTAATGCCTGAATGTAGGATTATGTCAGACCTTTGCCAAGGTATGCTGTGTGCACAGGTTTGCCCTCGCCAATGGCCGTGGTCACATTTTTAAGAAATCCACCAAGTTTAGCAGGCAGGATCTAACCTTGAAGCTGAATTGGGTCGGATCCAGGGTTTGGAGGTCGCATATGTCTTTATGATACATTCCATGGCTTTACAGATGACTGGTCAGACTTGTGGGTCTATAATTCCCTGGGTCTTTGCTAAGCCACCTTTGTGGAAGGGGAATAACTGTTGCTGTTCTCTGTTCCACAGGAACAAAACCAGTGGTTAGGCTGTTTCAGTTCTGCTACAACTTCTCTTGCCTTTGTTTTTAACTGTGCAGGTAGTCTTAGAATTTTCATATGCAGTACTTTAGAAAGTATTGTAAAATTTGAACTAAAAATCAGTTTTATATTGTATATTGCTCCAAATTTTGGTCTTGCAGTTTTACAGATATCTGTGTATTTGCAGGGTCTGCGGGGTGGAGGGTATTTATATGTATTTTTTCTTGGGTACTGTACTTATTGCATAAACAGGTTGTCAAATTCTGTTTTTGTTTTCGTACTTTGAATGCATTACTTGTCGACTGCAAGAATAAACAAAATTTGCAATATTGAAAGTTAGAAAAGTAGAGAGGGTTTTGGTGGTGTTGGGTACTGGATGTTTGTGATATGTTTGATCTATATTTGCGCAGACTAGCCTCAGAGAGCCATCTCAACAAAGACAAGGTAAGTGATGTCTCGTAGCTAATGCAGGTACCCTGAAGCTCTTGTTAAAGGCAATTGGGAGGAGTTCCTCAATAAATTACCTCCAACTCCAATGTCACTTCACTTGATATGGCCCCTGGATTAATGACATGATGTAACACTACAACTGATTTCTGTTCAGGTGAGTTCTGTGACGTGGGCATCCATTAATCCTTTATCTTCACCGACAGTAGGTTTTATGTAACTGTTTAAGCTAAGCTGACTGTTTAATGTTTGTGGACACCATGATTTTGTATATACTTATTTGCAGATTAATTTAATTACCGTATACTAATTATGACTGCAGGAAAGTGATCTACTAAAAAATGTGGTTTATAGTAGGGTATATGGAGATTGCAGCCAGTGTTATGCGCTGTGTAATTATTCCTCAGCAGAAGCATAGAATGAATGTGTTCAACGCCTTACTGCTTACAGACTTGCACTTAAAATTTAAAAGGTAGAGATGGTAAACGATGGTGTAAAGCATAGGTGAAGCCTGCAAACACACCCAGCAAGCTAACAGTCTGCACATCACAACAGACAGTGTATGGGTAGTGAGTACAAGACAAATGAAAAAAAAATCACTGGAGTATAAATACAGTAAAATTTTCTAATCCGGCCACTATTAGCAAATGGACACCCATTATGAGATCACTTAGTTTAGTGTAGTATGTTTACAGTCATTATGCTTCTTCCTTTTCAAAGCTGCATGTCTGGTGTTTTTTTATTGTTAGACTACTTTTATTTTGTGATTGTGGCAGAGGGGTATTTTCTGGTTTTTGAAGCTGTAGTCCAGAGATGCAGGCTCAGATAATAGTTCTTCCTTTTTTTGTCTCCTACTTGGTGGCCACTTGTAGCTTAATTCACTGCTGCTGACTTCACTTGAACTTCTTTTGCAGTTCAGTACTGCACTTTATATGCTTTGGTTAATGTTTAACAGTAAAAGCAGGCATTCAGCGTTTTGTACATTATAATGGAATTGATTTCAGTACAGGAGTCTGTCAACAGGCTGGAACGGTTTCATAGGTGCAAACTAGTCTGACTACTAGTGCCCTTATGAGTTTAGTTGTGCAACCAAATGTAACCCACAATCTGATTTATGTAGGGGGTGATTTACTGACTGCCTTTTTCCATCAGAGACCTAGACACCAGACCAGGGATGAATTTCCAATTATCCATCCATTGGTCCTAGTTGCAGTTTAGTCCACCAGACATTTCCTGAGCAGCTCATGATGTATTATTTGTTGTTTAAACCAGGAACTTTGCAGAAGTGGGCAGTCAGTGGAAACATTAGGGAGGAACCCTGCTTCACATGGATAGGGAAACTTTCCAGTGAATGGGAATTCTCTGAGAAACATGCCTCTCTCTCCAACATGTCCTGTTTGTCGCAAGCAAAATCAAGGTCTTTTGTTGTAGTAGTTCTGATGCTGTTTGTTTTGCAGATGTGCAAAAGGTTCATCAAAACAGGGTTCTGGGATGTCTTGTACAGCAGGCAAGGATCACCTCTCTTTAGTCTGTATGATACAGAGTAGAGAGAGAAGGCGCGCTCAGCGTAGGACATTTTGTTTACTCTCTGCATTTTTTTTGTAAGGAACCTTTGTGGATGTTCCAGTTCCTATATGTGTCTGGTCAGGTACATACCAAAGGAGGGCATTATACCCTGATGGGTCTGATGAGGGCAAATACAAGGGTACAGTGACCTCTCTGGACCTAGATGCCATGCCCTTGCTTATAAGTTGAGTAACATTGAAGGATTTTCTTACTACCTTGGTCACATGTTGGTTGAAGGCTAGATTTACTATCTACCCGAGTTCCCCAGACCCCTGACTAGTGAATCAGCTTTTTGGGGTGTTTTTATGATGATATCTGAAATGGCTGGCTTTCCAAAAGGTGCTAGAACGCATTTCCTGGCACTGAGTTTTAAGCCATGGCTTTGACACCAAATGTTTCTGTTAGATCTTCCTAAAGGGTAATTGTATCTTGGAGGGATTCAGTGACTGCTCTTAGTTTGCAATCATCTGCAAACGTAGTCAGCCAGAGGCCATTGACATTGGCTCTGACCTCAGAGAAGTACATGTCAAAGATGACTAGGTCCAGCACAGAGCCCTGAGGGACTCCACTTGTGACCAGACTATTTATGGAGGTGGCCTCACCAGTCCTAATCTGAGTCCTGTCCATGAGCCAGCTAGCTAGATATCCATAGTGTTATAAAGGGGTTTATGCCTAGTTTCTTAAGTCTATTGAGAAATACATAAGTGGGGTATTGTCAGTGCTTTAGCCAAATCTGAGTAGGCAGAATATGCCACTTTTCCCCCATCCATTTCCTCTGTCACCTTTTCAAATACGTCCACCAGACAAAGCCAACGCAGGATAGATACTGTGTCTGGAGGTCTCCTGTGTTCTTGTTAATTTCCATAATTCTTTCCATGGCTTTACAGATGAGAATAATTGGTCTGTAGTTTCTAGGATCAGTAGAAGGTCCTCCCGTATAAAGGGGAATGAGCATAACAGTACTCCAGTCTTGTGGCACAAAACTTTTTTTAAGACTATAATTAAAGAGCAACTCCAGGAGGCCCTGATGAGTCTTATTTAGACTGTTTAGAAGGTGTATCCCTGGATGTTGGGGTCCACTGAGACTCTGTTCTTGGCTTTAGTGAACACAGCCAATGCATGCTGACTAGTTATAGTTGGAGGGATTATGTTTGATGTCTTCTTCCATGCTAGCTTCATATTCTTCTATTGCATCTCACTCCTTCACAGTCTACAAGATCCTAATGTGTCTTGTAACTCATTCTTTGTTTCTGTACCATATCCTTAAGCTACTACTAGGTTTATAATGTTTCTGTTATTCTTAACTCTCACAATCTTTATGCATCACTAACTCTTCTATTACCCCTACCTGAAACCAACATTTTATTTTCATGTACTATAATAACTGATGTATATTGGGGTCTATATCACATAGTCTAAGGTCCGTAACTTTGACTACCATATGTATACGAGCACAGCCCTCTGGTACGTTCTTTGTCTTTTACAGTTGAAGTATGACAACTTTGAACTTATGGTTCAACCATATCACGTTCGAAGTAGTCATACTTCGACTACGTGATACAGACCCTGTATATTGTACTACCTACATACTATTTTTGTACACTTTATCTGCTCATAGGCTATATAGATGTTAGAATGACTAAAAATTGTCTAATGATATAACTCTCTAGAATTGTCCAGATGTGTAGTATATCTATAAACTTAGTATGTGAAGTTGTACAATCTCACCGTTTATTCTTACACGTGGGTACGGAGCCAACCCATCGGCTCCAAATCTGCTGCTTTACTAGCTAACGATCTCAGAGTAGCTCGAGGCCAGGCCCCTATCCCATGATGCTGTCTGTCCTACCTGAGATCTAGTTTGCCGCTGCATCTGATTGCAAGGTGGTCGGAGAGCTTGGGCCAGTAGAAATTTATTACTTACCTTTTTTGACAAACTTGATATTTTTGTCATAATTGATCTAGGATCTTGTGCTTTCTTTTGTTAGTACTATTGGGTGGTTAGCCTTGAGTTTTGTTATATTTAGTTTCCTTGTTGGATACAGAGCGGTTGCTCTTAGGCCTTTGGCAGTTTTTTTGCTCATTTCACTTTGTAGTGTATTCTTTGTTGGTTAACATGGCGGATCAGAAAGAGAAGCAAAAATCTGGCTTCAAGAAGTGTCCAAAATGCGGGCAGATGATGTCCATTATGTATGCACATGTAAATTGTGTTTGTTTGGGGCCTGTACACCTCCAAGAGGACTGCTGTATCTGCCACTCCTTCAGCAGTAGGGTTTTATTAGAAAGGAGAAGGAAGCTAGTAGAGGCTTGTTGAGCCCAGATTTTCAAGAGACTCTGGATAAGGCTGACCAGACCTCCAAGTCCTCAAAGCCCAGGTCATCGGCTCCAAGCCTTTCTGTGAAGGTGCAGTCGCTGGTTCCACAGTCTTCGGAGCTGTGCACTGAATATTTTTTGGAACCGGTCCCCGAAACTCTGAAGTCTCCAATCCTTCGGAGGCATCTTTGGTTCCTTCAACCCGTTCTTCGTGAAACCTTTCCGATGTCTGTGGATCGGGTGGTACAGAGGCTTCTGCAGGGTTCGAAGCCTGAAACCATTCCACTGGCTGTGACTGCTCCTCCTCCAAGTCGAGCAGGGCCTTCAGAGCTGGAGGAGGAGGCTCTGATGGTTGTGGAGCCTTCGGAGCCGAGGCCTGATGTCCTTCAAGAATGCAACTGCAGTCCTTACATATGGGTTGTCCTGCCTCAGGCAGCCCTCGGTCGGCCGGATTCCAAAGTCTGGGTCCGGCGTCGGCTGATGTCGCCTCCTCCCCGACGTCAGAGCGGCTGGGGTATAAAAGCATCAGCCGACACCATCTTCCTCAGTCTTTCTTGCTGCGCGGTGCCCGAAGCAGAAGCAGTTCGCAAGTGCCGGTTGGTCAGCTCCTGTGTTTTACGTATCCGAAGTCATCAAAAAGCTAAGTACCCCGTTGGGGAACCTTTTCTTGCCTCAGCCGATGTCAGAAAAAACTGAAAAAGTTAATAACTGTTTGTCTTGTGGTAAACAAATACCTCATAAGGACTTCCATTCTTACTGCCTTCCCTGCCTTGGCCCAGACCACGACGTCTCGGCCTGTGCTGCCTGTGCTTGCTTCAATAAGCGCACACTCAGGCGCCGGGCAGAGTTTGCCGAAGACTTTTTTGGCGATAAATTTTCTTATACCATGCCATCGGAACAACCGACACCACATGTTTCCAAAAAACGGAAAGACCGGGGCCGACTTCCTCGGCCCGCGACTTCCACCGACTCCATGCCAAAAACTACCGAGAGTGCATCGGTCTCTTCTGAGGTGGTTTTTCCACCGCTCCAGACCGGCGACACCGCTTTACCGATCTCTTCGGCCCTGGAGCCTACGCCGGTGCCAGTTGTTGATTTTCCTCCAGAAACTGAAGCCCAAGATTTGCCGGAGACCATACCGGTGGACAAGTTTACTCCAGCATGTGGGGCGGCTAGGCCCCCTATGTCTATCAAGGCCTTCACACGTGCTAAGGCTTCCAGCCAGGCTAAGTCTCACCCTCCTAAATCTTTGCCTCAGCCCACTACTGATAAACAAATCATGACTTTAGCTGCAGACCTAATTTCCTTAATCAGGGGCTCCAGGCCCATCCTGACCGAGGTTCTCAACCACCTTCGGACAAAAGGCCCAGGGTTGAGCATACAGACACCCTTTCTTCTGATGAGGCCTCTGGTGACTCTGATCACTCTGATACCCAGGAAGAGTCCTTCCAGGCTTACGAGGATTCTGATGCGGAGGATTCTATCCCTTCTGCCTCTCCTCCTGAGGATATTTCTTTTGGGGAAGTTCTCCACTCCATGAGAGAGCATTTACAGTGGCAAGGCCAGGAATTCTCAGACTCCAGGAAAAGGCTTCGTACCTTCCTTAAGCTTCCCAAACACAGGCCTTTAGCTATCCCTCCAGTGTTAGATGTACTGGATGATGTGTACTCAGATTTGAGTGCTTCTCCTGATTCTCTCCCCCCTGCTCCTGTCAAGCCGGACAGATACTACCGGGTCCCTGAAACTCCTAAACATTTCTTTAAGGCCCATTCTGTTGACCTTGAAACAATTTCCCAGGGGCCCAAAGGGGTGGCCACATCCACGGCCAAAAATCCTTTGCCTTCAGACAGGGAAGCTAGGTCCCTGGAGAGGTGGGGCAAAAAAGTTTATACCTCAACCACACTGGCCATGAGGGCCCTTAACTGCCTTTTTCATATGTTTCAGTATCAGGATTTTTTGATGGATGATTTGCAGAAAAAGTTAGCCTCTCCTGAGTCTTTAGATAGGAAAAGCCTTGCAGGATTTGGTTCTTAATACTCGGCAGGTTAGCAATCATTTTCTTCAGTGTGGTTATGATGCATTGGAAGCTTCATGTAGGGCAGCTATTACAGGGGCCGTCATACGTAGACATGCATGGTTGAAAGAACAGGCATTGCCAGATCATGTTAAAGTAAAGCTTCTAGATGCACCTCTGGAAAAATACAAGCTATTTGGTGCTAATGCTCAGGATGTGTTGAAATCAATTGAGGAAAAGGCTAAATCAGTGCAAACAGTCAAAGATTTCCTCCAGGTTCAGCCACCAAGGTTCAGATTCTGTTATTCCTTTCATGGAAAAGGGTGTGCCAGCCAATGTCAGCCCACATTTCACCAGAGCTACAGCCACCTCCACAGCCTTCCTAAGAGGGGTGGCTACAAAGGACATTCTAGAAGCTGCTACATGGGGCTCCGTGCATACATTTTCCAAACACTACAACCTGCCTTTATATTCCAGATCCCGAGCAGGCTTTGCTTCTGCAGTCCTGCAGGGCATTTTAGCTACACCATCCATATCTTAGAGCCTACCACCCCCAGCTTGGCTATGGTATTCAACCCATATGTAAGGACTGCAGTTGCATTCTTGAAGGACATAGTACAGTTTTGTACCTACCATAAATGTAGATGTCCAATAGATATGCAACTGCAGTCAGGTTCCTCCCTCCTACCCCTCTGTGTATTGGGTCCACTTCCCTCCTTTTATACTTAGCTGGGGATATCTGTTATGGTGTATCTGTTTATTGCTATTGTGTATGCCTGGACTTTTTTATCCAGATCTAAATTTAGCCTTCTTTGGAGGGCACCTGGCATCTGGGGCAAGAAACACTGAGGAAGATGGCGCCTGATGCTTTTATACCCCAGCTCTGATGTTGGGGAGGCGACATCAGCCGACGCCGGACCCAGACTTTGGAATCCGGCCGACCGAGGGCTGCCTGAGGCAGGACAACCCATATGTAAGGACTGCAGTTGCATATCTATCGGACATCTACATTTATGGTAGGTACAAAACTGTACTTTCCAGTGCCTTCAGCACCGTCAACCCTGACTACTTCGGTTCCATTGGAAGAGTCTCTGAGCCGACACTCTCTCGTCTGTTCCAGGTAAGAGAGTTGAACGGATGCATAGGTTCCGACTCTTCCTGTCGGGGCTTCAGCGCGGCTGAGCTCGGCTCTGTCCTCTGGTTCTGAGCCCGCTGTCTCGGCACCGGGGAAGTTGCCATCTTCGGAACCAGCGGCTTCCTCTGGTCGAAGCAGCGGTGCCTTTGATGCCATGAGGAGGGTTATGTCTAAGACGCACACATAGTCAGGTCCTTCCTCTCCTAAAGTGCCACGATGTCCTTCAAGGATGCATCTGCAGTCCTTACAAATGGGTTGTCCTGTCGTCAGGCAGCCCTTCGGTCGGCCGGATTCCAAAGTCTGGGTCTGGCCTCGGCTGGTGTTGCACTTCACCCGACGTCATAGCTGCAGTTATTCGGGTATAAAGGCATCAGCCGACGCCATTTTCCTCAGTCTTTCTTGCCGCGTGGCACCCGAAGCAGAAGCTGTTCGCAAGTGCCGGTCGGTCAGAACCAGAGATTACTACCGAATACTACTACCGAAGACTTCTAAAAGCTAAGTACCCGTTGGGGACTCTTTCTTGCCTCAGCCGATGTCAGAAAAAGTGAATAACTGTTTAACTTGTGGGAAACAAATACCTCATAAAGATTTCCACTCTTACTGCTTACCTTGTTTAGGCCCAGACCACGACGTAGCAGCTTGTCTAGCCTGTGCTTCTTTTAACCGGCGGACGCTTAGACGTCGGTCGGAATTCGCTGAGGAGTTTTTCGGCGGCGATTTTGCTTAAATTATGCCGTTGCATCCTCCGACCACCCAAATATCTAAAAAGCGCAAGGAAAAGGACCGACACTCGCGGTCCGTGGTTTCGGCCGAAACCGCGGTTAAGCAAACCGCTGGTGTCTCTGTTTCGGCTGAAACAGAGCAAGCGGTTCTTCCTTCAGCCGAAAACTTACCTTCTACCGAGGCCTCTTCCAACCTGGTGGAATTGGCTTCTGAAATCCTTCCTGCTGTTGCAGTTTCTCAGGAATTATCTGACACAATTCCCTTGGATATTTCAACCCCTGCACGTGGAGCTGCTAGGCCACCTGCAGCTATGTCCATTAAGGCCTTTGCCAGGGCTAAAGCAGCTAAAACTACTAAATCTGTGCCTGCTAGGACCCCCTCTCACAGGCCTAGCTCTAGTTCACAAATGCTTAGTTTAGCAGAGGATCTCATTTCTTTAATCCGGGGATCCCAACCTCAACCAGACAGGGCCTCTCACCCACCTCCAGAGAAGAGGCCTAGAGCAGAGCCCCCTGAGCCAGTTTCTACAGATGATTCCTCTGATGATTCAAATGACACAGACCCTCCAGAGGCTCCTTTCTCTCCTTATGAAGACTCTGATGCTGAAGAGTCCATCCCTTCTGCCTCTCCGCCTGAGGAATTTTCCTTTAGGGAAACCTTGCATGCTATGAGGGAACAATTTCAGTGGCAGGGCCAGGATTTTCCAGACTCCAGAAAAAGGCTTAGAACCTTTCTGCATTTACCACAACATAGGCCTTTAGCCATACCTCCAGTTCTTTCTGTTGTAGATGATGCATTTAATGATGCTTGTACTGCTCCTGATTCTCTACCTCCGGCCCCTGCTAAGCCCGATAGGTACTACAGGGTCCCGGACACGCATTATCATCTCCCAAGGACCTAAGGCTGTAGCAGCTACCTCTGCCAAAAACCCCCTCCCCTCTGAAAGGGAATCCAGGTCATTAGAGAGATGGGGTAAGAAAGTTTACACTTCTGCTACTCTTACAGCTAGGGCCTTGAACTGTCAATTTCACATGATCCAGTATCAAGAATTTATGCTAGACCAGTTAACCAAAAAACTGTCCTCTGATGAACCATTAGACAAAAAATCTGTTCAGGAAATGTTACATAACATTCAGCAAGTCAGTAACCATTCCTTAAAATGCGGCTATGATGCACTGGAGGCTTCCTTTAGATCAGCCATGACTGGCACAGTTATCAGAAGGCATGCATGCTTAAAAGAACAGGCCTTACCAGACCATGTCAAATCAAAACTATTAGATGCTCCCATGGATAAGATCGATTTGTTTGGCTCTCCTGCACAACAGGTGCTGAAGAAGATAGAAGAGAAGGCAAAATCTGTCCAAACAGTGAAAGATTTCTTACAGGTCCAACCTCCAAGGTTTAGCAGGAATTGGCCCTCCAAGAATTGGTCCTTTCCAGACTCCTCCAGAGCTCAGAGAGGCAGGAATAGGCGTTCGAGGCAGAAGCCAATCCAGGGGTGCCTACAGGGGACGCCAGTGGCAGGGTAACAACCAGCGAGGTACAGCCACAGACACAGCCACCACCGCAACTACAGGACAATCACAGTGACTTGGCTCTGGCACCGCCTACCAGGGAACAACTAGAAGCACCCTTAGGCGGAAAACTAGCCTTATTTTCAACAAATTGGCATTACATCACAAGAGACAAGTGGATTTTGCAGACAATAGACCAAGGTTACAGGTTTCACTTCCATACTCTACCAGGGAAGAGAGGAATGCCAAACCTACCTCCAAATCAAAAGGCAGAAGCTCTAAAACAAATATCTCAATTATTAAAGATGAGAGCTGTGGAAAAGGTACCATCTATGGAGCAAGGAAAGGGATTTTACTCCAGACTCTTCTTGGTACCAAGAAAAGAGAGCAAATGGAGACCTGTTCTCGACCTGTCCGCTTTAAACACATTTCTCATTGTTCCAAAATTCAAAATGCTGACTCTACAGCAGCTTCTTCCCATGCTGGGCAAGGAGTCTTGGCTGGTAACTCTAGATCTCAAGGAGGCATACCTGCACGTCCCCATACGACCAAATTGCAGAAGATACCTCGGATTTCTTGCAGGATCAGAGCATTGTCAATTCTCAGCATTGCCCTTTGGCTTATCTACTGCGCCCAGAGTGTTCACGAAATGCCTGGCATCAGTAATTGCTCATTGCAGGCTTCAGGGAATCCAAATATACCCCTACCTGGACGACTGCCTGATACAAGCGGACAACAAAAACAAGCTAGCAGAAGACTTGAAAAGGATCGTTTACCTACTGCAAGCACTGGGATACACAGTCAATATAAAAAAGTCAAGGCTGACACCATCCCAAAGGATAACCTTTTTGGGTGCAGAGCTGGACACATCAAAACAAATGGCATTCCTAACAGTAGAAAAACAGGAACTACCACCTCTCTACTTCTTGGCATTAACAAAGCAGAACCATCTAACAGCAAGAAAAGTCCTGCAAGCCTTGGGCTTCATGGCATCCTGCATAATATTGGTTCCACATGCCAGACTGCATATGAGAAAGTTACAGTGGTACCTAAGGAATTTATGGTCTCAACACAAGCACAGCCTAGAAACTCAAATTCCAATAATTCCATGCCTGAAGCAAGAATTCCTATGGTGCGCTCAGGCCTGTCAATCAAACACAGGATTGCCCTTCCACAGCACACAACCAAGCCAAACCATCACGACGGACGCCTCAGACCTCGGTTGGGGGGCCCACATGCTGGACAAGTGCATTCAAGGTTTATGGACTCCAGACCAGCTGCACCTACACATAAATCTAAAGGAAATGCTGGCAGTAAAACTGGCAATTCAGACATTCAGACCATTTCTCCAACAAGGTCAATTGATGATAAGGACAGACAACACCACAGTTATGTGGTACATCAACAAACAGGGAGGCACACATTCATCCTCTATGCCGGATGGCACTGGACCTATGGAATGTGGCCCTGAGCTACAACATTCAGTTACAAGCCATTTTTGTACCAGGAAAAGAAAACATTCTAGCAGACATATTAAGCAGGACTACCACGGATGCCCATGAATGGATGCTGCATCCGGACATCTTCAAAACCATAACAAGAAAATGGGGACTCCCAGAAATAGACTTATTTGCATCCCCACGCAATCACCAGCTAAAGAAATTCTGCACAAGGACGTACCACCCACTTGCTTGGAAGGTGGACTCCCTATCTTTCAGTTGGAAAAACCTGACAGCATATGCATTCCCACCACTTCCTTTGATGCACAAGGTGCTTTTGAAGATCAAAGAGGACCGTCCACGGATCATTCTGATAGCTCCAGACTGGCCAAGGCAACATTGGTACCCATTACTGAGGAGCATGTCTCGGGAACAAATATGGCCCCTACCCTGGTTCCCTTGCTGTTAACACAAAACAACTACAACATCCTGCATCCAAACCTGAAAACGCTGCAGCTGACTGCCTGGAACATTGCATAAGGCCAATTAACCCAAATTTATCCCAAAGGGTTAAAGACATTATCCTGAGGCTCGCAGACCCTCAACAAGGAAAAATTATTCAGCAAAATGGAAAAGATATCTCATTTGGAGTACTGCAAAAGGAGAAGATGGGTCACTGGTAAACATAGCCAACATCCTGGAATACTTGGCAGAGCTCTTCCACAAAGGCCTGTCCTATTCTTCCATTAAGATTCATGCATCAGCTATTTCAGCAGAATACGACTTGGATCCTCCAGTCTTCTCACATCCTCTGCTCAGGCAGTTTCTGAGAGGAATTAAAAATGTAAAACCTCCTAGGAAACCACCATTGCCAGCATGGGACTTGAACTTTGTGCTAGAAAAATTGACACTTCCTCCTTTCGAACCAGCAGCAACAGCAGAGTTACAATACTTATCATGGAAAACTGCTTTCCTGCTGGCAATCACTTCAGCAAGAAGGGTATCTGAGCTACAGGCATTAATGGCAGTACAACCCTTTCCGATCTTTCATCAAGATAGTGTCCATGAGAACAAATCCTACTTTTATGCCTAAGGTGGTCTCCAGAGTATCTTTAAATCAGGCTATCCACCTACCTACATTCTTCCCCAACCCACAGAACAGGGGAGAAAGACTTTTGCATACCTTGGATGTACATAGACAATTACGCTACTACCTAGACAGGACCAAAGGCAATAGAAAAACTGACCAGCTACTGGTAGCATATGCAACAGGGATGGAAGGAAAAGCAATTTCAAAACAGACAATCTCAAAGTGGATAGGAAATTGCATTAGATTTTGTTACTCCTACCATGGAAAGAAAACTCCAGAAAACATCAGGCCTCACTCTACAAGGGCTACAGCCACTACCACAGCTTTCCTACGAGGAGTGGCTACCAAGGACATTTTAGAGGCTGCTACTTGGAGCTCCGTGCATACATTTGCCAAGCATTATAATTTACCTTTATACTCTAGATCCCGAGCAGGTTTTGCCACTGCTGTTTTGCAAGGGATCTTAACTACACCATAACTTATTTTTTTGCCTCCTCCCCCAGTTTGGCTATGGTATTCTACCCATTTGTAAGGACTGCAGATGCATCCTTGAAGGACATAGTACAGTTTTGTACCTACCATAAATGTAGATGTCCAATAGGAATGCATCTGCAGTCAGGATTACCCACCCGCCTTCCCCTCTGTGGTACTCCTAGGGTATTTGCCCATCTTGTATTTGTTTGTATATATGTACATACATGCTTATTTTTTGTGTTTGCTCTCTACTATTTGGAATCATTGGCATTTATCCAAATTTAGCCTTCCAAGAGGGCACCTGGCATCTGGGGCAAGAAACACTGAGGAAAATGGCGTCGGCTGATGTCTTTATACCCGAATAACTGCAGCTATGACGTCGGGTGAAGTGCGACACCAGCCGAGGCCAGACCCAGACTTTGGAATCCGGCCGACCGAAGGGCTGCCTGACGACAGGACAACCCATTTGTAAGGACTGCAGATGCATTCCTATCGGACATCTACATTTATGGTAGGTACAAAACTGTACTTTCTGCCTCTACATCGCAGGTCCCTGTGAAGCATCGAGACCCGGAGCCTCAGGTAACCCCATTGGGTGACCCCTGCTCTACTGAGACTTCACCAGAAGCCCCCACTGTTGAGGATCCAAGGAAGAGGTTATGCAAGAGGAGGCATTTAGATTCCCCTCAGGAATCTTTGACATCAGACACTGACTTAGAGGAATTGGAAGGGTCCCCCTCGGAGGATGTCTCCTTTGCGGATATTTTGGAAGTCCTAAAGCAGAGGTGTGACTGGCAGTCCGTTAGCCCTTCTGAGGATGAGTCGGTGCTCCTTAAGGCCTTTGGGTCTCAACCTTCCACCTCCTGGGTTACTCTGCCCTTCGACTATCTGATGGAATTGATCGCACGAAGGACATGCAAGTCTCCTAATTCAATGGAACCGGTCCCTCGGAGGCCTAGCAAATTTATCACCTCCCCCAAGACAAGATGTTCCTCACTAAGGGAGTCCCCATTGATGCCGTGGTGGTGGCGGCCACCAAGAAAGAGATGTCAGAAACGTCTTCCACTGTCCAGCCTCCTAATAGAGATTCTAGGACGATGAACAGATAGGGGAAATGCATCTTTAGTTCTGCAACATTTGCCATAAGATCACTTAACTATTTGGGTGAAACCATCTTCAAAGAGATCTCTTGAAAGAGCTTGGAGATGCTCTGCAGGGTAATACAGATGGATCTGTGTCTGACAAAGTGACAGCACAACTTATAATACCCTTAATTCCATTGTGAACTCATCCATGCTGCTCATTTCCTATGCAGCCGATGGTTCGGGTTGGGCAGCGGGTTCAGCGATAGCTCTTCGGCGACAGTCCTGGATGCGTTTATGCTCCTTTGCGGAAGCCTTCATGTCTTCCTTTGTCAACACCCCATTTGATGGCTCTTCTCTGTTTGGGCCGAAAGTCAAGGAGACTCTCGCTAGGTGTGAGCAGGAGGGAAAGACTCTGCCATAGGAGTCCGTTTTTCCACCCCTACCAGACCATACCCCAAAGGGCAGAAAGGTGGAAAAATGTGGTTCTGAAAATCCCAAGTAGCTTTCCAGAACACAAGTAGTGAACCCCCTTCCAGGGGCAGAGGAGGGGGCAGTAATGGAAGATGCCGCCCTGACGTCTGAGGGGGTCTGCAGAACCAAGGCGACTGCGATCAATTCCTTGGCTAGCCCTATCAGCGCTCCTGAGAGGAGGCCCAACTGTCCTGCTCTGGAGGCAGTCGGGGGTCGCTTGGCTTTGTATCCAGATGCCTGGCAAGGAATTACAATAGATTCTTGGGTGCAAAGCATCATTACCAGAGGATATATCATCCCATTTCTACAAAGTCTGCTGGTTGGCAAAAAAATCCCAGACGTTCCACCCAGTCTCTGGGATCAAGCAGCCATAGCAATTCAGAGGCTACAGGAAAAGTCATCCAGCCAGTCCCAACAGACCAGATAGGATGCGGAACTTACTCCGGATTCTTTTTAGTTCCAAAGAAGACAGGGGACTCTAGGCCCATTTTGGATCTCAGCAGACTCTATGCATTTGTAAAGTAGTAGTTCCGGATGGTCACACTTCAGTCTATTCTCTCATTCCTCGGAGTGGGCGATTGGATATGCCCTATAGATCTCAAGGATGCGCACTTCCACATCAAAATGGCCAGACCATCCAGAGATTGCATTTCCGGTTGGGAGCCAGTCACTACCATTTCCGAGCACTGCCCTTTGGACTCGCGACAGCCCCCAGAGTGTTTACCAAATGCATGGCAGTGGTTGCAGCACACTTGAGGCGTCTAGGATTCTGAATGTTTCTGTATCTGGATGACTGGCTCCTTACCGTCGCCTCCAGGCATCAACTAATTCTGTCCAGGGATCTCACACACAGTCTCTGCTCTCAGGCATCACTATCAATTTTGAAAAGTCTGCATTGTTGCCATCACAGCGTATCTCCTTTATTGGAGCAGAACTAGACACTACCACCGCCACAATAAGATTGCCCCTGGACAGAATAGCCTCTCTCAGGAACTAGGTCTCAGCCATTCTTCAGAGAAGAAAGGTACCAGCCCATCAATTACTGAAACTCCAAGGCACCATGGCAGCTAAGCTCATAGCAGTTCCTCTCGGAAGATTGCACATGAGGATCCTTCAGTGGTTACTATTCGCCCAGTGATCATACCAACAACTTCCCATGTCATTCATAATCATGATTAAGCACTCTTGCAAGAAGGATCTTTGCTGGTTGTTGACCAGCCAACAACTTACAGTGGGTCGACCATTTGTTCTTCCCCCGCCATTAGCCACGGTGACCACGGATGCTTCTCTGATTGGGGGGGGGGGGCTTTTTCAGGGAAGAACTGCCCAAGGCACCTAGTCGGAAACAGAGTCACAGTTGCATATCAGTGTTCTGGAGCTGAGAGTGGTGCTTTTGGTGTTGCAGCACTTTCACGAGACACTGCATCTAGGAACGATTGCGATACAGACAGGCAACATGTTGGTAGCCTGGTACATCAACAAGCAAGGGGGGAACCAGGTCTTATCCCCTGTGTCGAGAGGCCTTGAGAATTTGGCAGTGGGCTGTGTCTACTGGGCACTTTCTGGTAGCAACACATATCCAGGGGAAATCCAACGTGATAGCGGACAAATTGAGCAGAGCCATTCTGCTACCACACGAGTGGTCTTTCAACAACGAAGTTGGGGAGAAGATTTTCCGTAGATGGGGCCAGCCTGGCTGCAACCTGTTTGCATCCCCATGGAATGCCAAATGCAGAAGCTACTTTGCCCTGAATCCCCCACCAGGGAACAACCCAAGGGACTCGCTTGTACACGCTTGGCCCCCGGGACTCCTGTATGCCTTTCCACGTATACCCCTAATTCCCAAGTTCTTGCAGAAAGCCAAAGCCCTCGGAAGGACTGTAATCTTACTAGCCCCTCTTTTGCCTCGTCAGATTTGGTTCCCCTTCCTCCGACTCTATCAACTGGAGAAACCTTGGATTCTGGACCCGGTTCCAGACCTACTGACACATTCGTCAGGGGCCCTCCATCCCTCTCTTCATTCCCTCAGACTTGACAGCTTGACTGCTCCAGTTCCCTTCCTAGCCAGGTCACACGATTTTTCTTCATAAGTACAGCACATTCTTGTATCTTCGCATAAGGCTTCTATCAGAAAGTTGTATGCTAGTAAATGGAAGCGATTTTCTTTTTGGGCTTCTCAAAACATTGATCCCTATTTGTCCCCGATTGCTAGTATCCTGGAATTTCTCTCTAAGCTTTTCCACAAAGGTGCTGCAGCTGCCACTATTAGAGTCCAATCGTCTGCCATCTCGAATTTTCATCTCTGAGCTCAGGGTTCTAACTTAATGTCGCACAGATTGTCGGGCCTTCCTTAAGGGCACTATTCATCTTAGGCTGCCTGTTAGACAGCCCTTTACTCCCTGGAATCTAAATTTTGTGCTGTCCTGGATTATTCTTCCCCCCCTTTGAACCCACGTCATCCTGTCAGTTGAAGTTTCTTTCCTGGTAGACTGTTTTCTTGGTGGCCGTTGCCTCAGCACGCAGGGTATACGAGCTTCTCAAGCCCTTTCTGTCGAACCACCTTATTGGTGTTTCACCTGGACAGGGTTTCACTGGGGACTAATCCTTCATTCTTGCCAAAAGTGTGTGCTGAGACCAATCTGAACAAAACTATTGAACTTCCAACCTTTTTACGTAATCATTCTAATCGGTTGGAATACATGTTGCATAAACTTGATGTCCACAGACAATTGAGATACTATTTGGACAGGACAAAGGAATTTAGAAGATCTGACCAACTTGGTTTATCTTATGCTGATGCCAAGAAATGTTTACCAGTTTCTAAAGTTACCATTTCCAAGTGGTTAACTGACTGCATTAACTTTATCTACTCTTCAGTGAGCCAAACATCAGAATATGGGGGTGAAGACCCATTCAACTAGAGCCGTCTCCACGTCTTCGGCTTATCTGGCTCATTTACCTTTAGACACTGTGTGCAGCTGCCACTTGGTCTAAGCCTCATACCTTTATCACTCATTACAAAGTGGACAGGGCTTCCTTTGGTTCCACTGTCCTCAGGAATATACTCCCATGAGCCACCCAGGATTAGGGTGCTTGGGACGCTACTCACGTGTAAGAATAAACGTCGAGATTGAACAACTTCACATAAAGAAGTTGTGTACTTACTATAATGTTCCATGCGAGTTGTTCATCTCGCCTTTAACCAGCAGTTAAGCAAGATTGCTGTGTGCTACCCTTGAGGATTGTGACATGGCTTTAGAAGGACTTATGGTTATCTTTCACCTGGGTGGCTTTCTTAACCTCAAAGTTGGCTTTGTGTGACCTAATTAACCCTCTTAATTGCCTATTTAGTTTGAAGAGAGTTTTTATCTTTATGGAAATTACCCTTCCTGATTTTTGCCATAATTTGTTTTCCTTTTGTTGTGTATCCTGTTTAATTTGGGATGCCACCAGGGCACTTTGTTTCTGGAGCTAGTTCTGGACTTCTGATAGGTACAGCAGCCTCTATGCAGCCACTGATGTGGTAGTACAGAGTTTCTAAGAGCAGCTCTGCATAGGCTGTTGTGTTCTCTGAGTTTAGAGGGATATTGAACTTTGACAAGCTATCACTTAATGAAAGGTAGTTTGCCTTTGAATAACTCCTGTTACTAGTTTTACCTGGGTTATGGCATTGATTTTGATTTCAAAGTAGAAAGCTTTATTCTCCCATATTTTGGGGTACAGAGTCCAGTCTGTTGAAGCCTCAAGTAGGCGTATTCACTGTTTGGTCAAAGGTATTTGTACTTTTGAAGTCTAGGAATCTCTGAGACTGTAGATTGGAAGCTGTGTAGGATTCCCAGGCTATAGAGGGGTAATTAAGGTACCCTGTGAGTAGGGTGTTAGTTGGATGGTAAGTGTATCCAGCCGGTCCAAGTAAGCATTGTGGGCGTCTTGGGACATGAAAGGTGACCTATAGCTGGCTAGGATATAGTACATGATTTTATCCATGGTGATCCATATGTCAAGTAACTTCAGCCTGTTTGTTGGAAGCTGGGTAATAAAGATGTGATCCTTGTATAATTTAGGTGAGCTGGTTTGTTTGTGCCTTTCGGCTTTTCCCGGTTAAGGGTCACCACAGCGGAACTCCGGTCCGCTAATGATTGGCAGTTGATTTTTACGTACCGGCTTGCTAGGCCTGATGCACAGCCTTCAACGAAGGTACGCCCATTCACGCATGTCTCCACGCAGAATACGCTCTAGCCGAGAATCGAACCGGACAGCGTCTTACTGCGACAACGCTACCACAGCACCACCACCGCGGATAATTTAGGTGAGTTGGTAAGTAGATTAAATGATTTTTAAATCCTGCAGCTCTTTTAACTTGCACAGTGGACTTGTAAGAAGAGAGCAAAGAATGGGATATGATGAATTTTTATTCTGTAGAGGGACTGCTGTCTAAATCCTGTGTGCAGTATTGCAGCCATATATCCATAGGGTCCTCTAGTTGCTGAAATGATTGAACTTAGAACTCTGATCTACCTGTGGTTAATTTCCAGATCATTTGTATATGGTTTCCTGCAGCAACAGTACTGTTCATGCCACCACACCCTGTTCTGGAAGAGAGGAGCAGACAGATGCCTCATCATTCCTCTTCCTCCTGTTCAGCAGGTACCCAAGCCTCTATTTGAACTCTGGTCACCGGAGTCATGGTCAGGGATTTAGCTCTCCGTGTCAACACTATACCTTATGCAGGCTACTTCCACAACTTAATTTTCTGCTCATTTGTCACATGAACTACCTTTATAGCACTTTTACTTTGGCATTTTATAATAAAACATGTTTGCCCATATCATAGAAAAGTATAACATGGAAAACCTGTACCATCTCTTGTGTTAATTTCAGTAGAAAAGCTTGCATTATTTTCATCAATGTGTACATTTCCTGAGCAGCTCATGGTGTGTTTATTATGTTTTGTTTAAACCAGGAACCTTGATGCAGAAGTGGGCAATCAGTGGATGGGTTATTCCTATCCTTACAGTTGCTGAATTTAAATGTTTTCTTTTTGTATCACAAATCACAGCTTAGTTTTCTTCAATGTATTTCTACAGATTTGAGGTCAATTCCTTCTACTACTGGTAGTAGTCTCCTAGTTTCTGGTTGGTGGGGATTTGTCCGTCATCCTAACTACCTGGGTGATCTCATCATGGCATTGGCTTGGTGTCTACTTTGTGGTAAGAGCTGTTCTTTAAACAATTTGACAAGATTAGAAAAAATATATTATGGCAATTGCTCATCGGGCATTGGATCTTTTAATCTTGTGGATGCAGTTTCAGTATTATGAGCCATATAAAGTTAAATGCAACTTCATGGTGTTCTTACTCTGTTTACCAGCATTGACCTTTATTGCAAATATGGTTTGAAACCATATTGATCAGTGAAGTTTTGTTGCCGAAGCACTGCAAGTTTGCATGGAGCTTGATTGAAGCTTTCATTCTTTTTTGCAATAAAAACAGTCAGTAAATGTCATTTTCTTAAGTTCCCATATGTTCAGAACTATTGTGGTAAAGAACCCAAACTGTGTACAGTAATAGCTTCTTAATCACTTTCTCCAAGCAATACTTTTGATTGAACTTGTTGGTTCGAGTAGAGTAGGCAGCCAGTCATCCAGACTGCAGTGGAGGAACTAGCTGTGGACTTTGAGCTGGAGGATTGACATATGTGCCTATCTTCTTTCTTCAGAATCTCTTGGTTTGTAGTTTTGTATTCCACCCACCCCCCTCCAATTAACAGAGTATCTGTTGAAGCCTCAGATGGATGAAACTAACTGATCGAAGTTTCAACCAGGTAAGAGAAGCAAGAAATATTTTTTGAAGGAGGGAGTCGAGCCCCCCAGTTAGTTGTATATGTTAACTTTGCAGTTAGACAATTGCCGAGAAAAAAAAGCCCAAAACCTTTGAATCACTGTTGGTGCACCAGTAGAAGCTGCTCTGATAATTATTACCTGTGCAGAGCAGTGATTGAGGAGTTGTATACTGGTGAAACGCACTAGTGAGTTGAACCCTTACTCATTTTATGCCCAACCAGAAGTAGAGAAAGTGTTATTTATTCAGTGTAATAAATACTGATTGGATTAGCCACATGCCATTGTGTGTTTGCTTGTGCAGCAGTAGGATAAAATTATTTATTGTGAGGAGGTAGCTGGCTTCTCAGGAATTATCATCTTAAGTTCCTGTGTGTGCCTGAAGAAGAGACTGTACTTATTGTTTAGGCTAAGGGCCATAGTATTTTCTGGAAAGAAGGTACAAAGACAACAGAACGGTCTTTGACAGGCAAAATTGTCATTTTTTTTTCTTCTTCTTTTGGGAGCTTGCCAAGTGTGTTAGTGCTTTTTACTCTGTTTTGGTGTGAAAAAAGTGACTTTTAAAGACTGTTTTTAACTGCTTTTACTGCTTGTTTTCCCCAGGAATGAGGCACTGTTTTCTACTTGTCCATTGAACAAACTGCTGCTTACAGCCCCAGAAAGAAAAAAGTTAGGCAAGTAATCTTTGCCACCACAGTAGGCTAGCAGCTTGTCTCAGCCACAAGTGGGTGACTGTGCTGTTTGACCATAGCTTGTTCCTCTGACCACTCATCTTTTACTCAGGATCTCGCTGGTGTAGCATCTACAGGCACTTATTGGCCATGTCCTGTACGACTGTTGGAGTCCCCACAATGGCAAGGGAGAGCTGCGTTTGTCGGTCTTGGGAGAGGAGAACGCTTCCCTGTTTAGTCAGAAAGTTGGCTCCATTAGTGGGGAAGCTGTGTTGCCTTTAATAACAGTGTTGGACTCATTTTCTCTGTCAAAAACAATTAGAAAACTAAACGTCTATCTATTCATACTGCTATCTAAGGAAATTTACTTGGTCAGGCTCAGGCATAAATTCAGGGTGTTGATCCTGTTTCTAAGGTAGGTTCTGGTAATAGTAAAAAGGATACCTCTTTTCCTGAAGAGTCAAGATTTTGAATCTGGACAGGAAGATGAAGGGGGACAGTTACAGGGTTTTTCTCAGTTTACTGATTCAGACTGTCTGAGGATAACTCAGATGTTTTTCGTGTTTCACTGTTGCAGTCATTACATTTGGGTAATCTGCTGCCAGGTTGCCCTCAGTCGGCCTGAATATCAAAGTCTTTGGTCCTGTGTCAGTTGCTGTCTCCTCTTCCATGACGTCAGGGGTATAAAACATGCAGCCGATGCCATTTTATTCAGTCTTTCTTGCCGCGCGGTGCCCGAAGCAGAAGCCGTTCGCAAGTGCCAGTCGGCCGACTCCTGAAATTTTCACATTCTAGTTTCAGAACCAAAGTCTTCAATTAAAGCTAAGTACCCCATTGGGGAAACTTTTTCTTACTCCTTACCGATGTCAGTAAAAGCAAATACCTCATAAGGATTTTCATTTGTACTGTATTCCTTGCCTAGGTCCAGATCATAACGTGCCTTGCTGTCGGTTTTGTGCTAGATTTAACCAACGCACTATTAAGCATCTGTATATCTTTGCTTCAAAATATTTTGGATCCAGATTTAATTACCCTGAAATGTCGTCTGATAGCAATCCGACTACCGGAGTTCACAAAAAAACGCAAAGAAAAGGACATAGACCGTCGAGGTCCAAAACCGACTAAGCTTCTCCTAAGCCGGTCGCCAGTTCGCCGGTACTCAGGCTCTTTTGCAGCCCCTGATACCCACTACTTTTGAGTAGCAGGCCTCTACCGAGACCCATGCAGAGTCCGGTATGCCATGAGATTCTGCGTATTGTACCTGTGGATGTCTCTCCCTGGGATGGGTCCGGAGCCGCTAAGGAGGCACCGGCTTCTTAGGGTTTCAGGCCTCAACATTTCTATATAAAACCGATGCCAGCTTCAAAAACAAAATCAATTTCCAAGTTTAAAAAAACAGACGCATGAGCCACATGCTCAGGCCCCCATGCCTAAAAAACAGTTGATCAAAATGGCTGAGGACTTTACCTTGATCAGGGGTTCTCAACCCCCCCCCCCCCCCCCCGATAAGAGGCCTAGGCAAGACACTGATTATGAATCTTCAGATCAGGTTTCTATTTCTTCTGATCAGGAATTTTCTATACCACCCTATAAGGATTCAGATGCAGAAGAATCCAGCCCATCTGCATCTCCTCCTGAGTATTATTCTTTTGGAGAAACCTTGCATATTTTATGTGAACATTTTCATTGGGAGAGTCAGGATTTCTCAGAATCGAAAAAGAGGTTTAGGGATTTCCTTCCTCAGCATAGGCCTTTGGCTATACCTCCTGTGTTAGACATTGTTGATGCGTTCTCAGAATCAATCCTAGTAAGCCAGACAGATATTACAGGGTTCCTGACTCCCACAAATTTTTATTCAAAAATCCTGCTGCTGATCCTGAAACTGTCTCACAGGGTCCCAAAGGTGTAAAGGCCTCTACAGCCAAGAATCCTACCTCCTTTGGTAGAGATTCCAGGGCGCTGGATAGATGGGGAAAGAAGGTTTATGCATCTGCAACCTTGGCAATTAGGGCCTTAAACTGCCAGTTTCATATGCTTAAATATCAACAGCATGTTATGGGATTATTGAAACAGAAAATGATGTTGATTTCTGAATGTGTGGAAAATAAAGAATTACAGGAATTATTGCATGCAGCAGAACAGGTTGGAAAGCATACTTTGCAATGTGGTTTTGATTCCTTGGAGGCCTCTTACAGGGCCGCAGTTACCGGATCTGTGATGAGAAGGCATGCCTGGCTCAAGGAGCAAAATCTGCCTGATCATGTTAAAGCTAAATTGTTGGATACATCTTTACAGCATGACACTCTGTTTGGTAATAAGGCAGAAGAGGTTTTACAGAAAATGAAAGACAAAGCTATCAATCTATGCAAGCTGTAAAAGATTTCTTACAAGTGCAGCCACCCAGATTCAGTAGACACTGGCCTACAAAAAAATGGTCCTTTACTGTATTCAACAGAGCTTCACAAGGCAAGTCCAGGTGCTCAAAAGGCTCTAGATACCAATCACAGGGTTTTTACAGGTCAAAGCAATGGGGGTGCCTCTACCTCCAAATCTGGAGGAAACTAAGCACTATATCGAATAAACTGGTTTTGGTGTAACTTCGTTTGTGGTCTGAATTCAAATGCCATGGAACAGCTAGTCACTGTTCCCACCACCGAATGCCATGGAAGCCCTAGTCACTGTTCCCTAGAGAAAGTATACTAGATCTCATTGTCACAAACATGGGGACAAATGCTCCACTGAAGAACAGACTGGTGTGGTATCCTTCCCCCCCTGAGCCAATGCCTTCTATGAACACCTCCAGGACTGCATGGATCAGGCAACAAGACTCTTTCCACAAAGGCTGGTGGACCCCAGCCATTAACAAACTTTACAATAAGAGGAGAAAGCTATTACATGATAGAACAAAATCCATAAAGGGAAGTCACCCCTGATCATTATTAAAAAATTTCAGTGGAAACTCTATATGCCCAGAATTAGTCCAAAATGATATAAAATCACTGACTCCTCCCCGGACATATCATCTGTAAAGCTAAAAACAGCATCAATGGGACCGGATGGTGTAATGAGGCAGCTGTTTAATCTCAGCCTTACCAAGACATTGATGTCACAAGATGGGTTGCAAACAGACTCTATTGTTTGGCATCTACTTCTGCCAACATGGGAGACTTTGTGACAAAGTTTGCGCAAACTGGGCGATATCCTTCAGACCAAAAATGTATAGTCATACTATCAGGGGGACCCAGGTTGACAGTGGCCTTAGTGGTTAGAAAGACCTGCCCCATTCGGGATGTATCTCACCCGACATCTTTGGAGACCCCAAAGTTCCTCACCAAAAGGATAAAGGGACTCCAAAATCTGTCATATGCTGCCAGATTGAAGAAACTCCAGCTCTATTCAGTCGCATACCGCCTGCTCAAGGTGACATGTGCCTGACATACAAGGCCATGTCATTAATGGACATGCTCCACCTCAAAAATCCAAATCCACCAAAACTTAAACCTTTGCACGGATATAAATAGGAGGATAGATTTATCACTCAGAGACTCCCTATGCTGTGGAATGGAATCCCGGTCCATGTGAGGCAGAGCACCTCGCTGACTCTGTTCAAGGAAATCTAGACCTGTGGATGGATCATATCTGTGTCACTGCTGGACAGAATTGGGCACAGTATTTTCATATACCATAAAATTTGGGCTAGGCTTATAAATGCCTTAGGGCAGATAGCCTAGTATAAACCTATGAACTGGGTACTATCACTACTGTGTTACTAAACATAGTATCCCAGGGGGTATAGATTTCATTCCCATACCTTGCCAATTCCAAACGGTTGGCCAGATCTGCCACAAAATCAATGGGCAGAGGCTCAGAAACAAGTTACGTCCCTCATGGATATGGGGACTGTTCAACCAGTACCAGAACAGGAAAAAGGACACTGTTTTTATTCAAGGCTGTTCCGGTTTCCCAGAAAAGACCATGCCTGGCATCCAATACTGGATTTGTCGATTTTAACACATTCTTGAACATCCCAAAATTCAAAATGCTGACTTTACAACCGCTTCTGCCCATGCTGGGCAAAAACGCTTGGTTAGTGACTCTAGACTTAAGAGACATACCTGCATATCCCAGTAAGGGTATCGTGCAGAAGATACCTCCGCTTCAAGGCAGGTTTTATGCATTACCAATTCTCTGCACTGCCCTTTGGCTAATTTACTGCGCCCTGGGTCTTTACAAAGTGCCTAGCACCAGTAATTGCATTTTGCAGACAAAGAAGCATACAAAATTTATCCTTACTTGGACGACTGTCTCATTCCAGCAGAAAACAAGGACATTCTTCTTCAGCATCTGGCATTTGTAAAAAGGCTTCTAACATGCCTAGGGTATACAAACGAAAAGAAATCACAACTGGTACCCTCTCAAAAAATTGCATTCCTGGGTGCAAGCTTGAGTACAACTGCCCAGGTGGGCCTACCTTACGCCAGACAAACAGACAACTGACTTTTTACTTCATACAGATGGCGACAAAAACCCAGTTATCTGCAAGACAAATTTTGCAGGCTTTGAGATTCATGGCATCCTGCATTCTACTAATTCCATATGCAAGACTGCATATGAGGAAACTACAATGGTATCTAAAACGTTTATGGAGTCAACATGGTCACAGTCTGGAAACAATGATTCCTCTCATTCCCTGCCTACAACAGGAGTTTCTTTGGTGAGCAGAGACATGTCACCAGAACAAGGGACAGTCTTTCACTTTACCCCCTGCCACCCAAACCCTAACTACAGACGCATCAGACTATGCTTGGGGGGCTCACCTGGCGGGGAGATGCATTCAGGGCATATGGAGCCCAAAACAAATGCATCTGCATATCAACCAGAAAGAGATGCTAGCTGTTCAGAATGCCCTGACAGCTTTCAAGGACTTACTTCATCCAGGACAACTACTGATAGACGGACAACACCACGGTTATGTGGTACATAAACAAGCAGGGGGGTACACATTCCTACCCCCTTTGCAGACTAGTCATGACATTGTGGGACACAGCCTTGACTTACCCAAGTACATCTTCAAGCTCAATTCCTGCCAGGAAAACAAAATACTGTGGCAGACTACCTGAGTAGAAATCATATGGACCCTCACAAGTGGAAACTGGATCCACAAGTCTTCAGCATGATAACAGAGAAATGGGGGAGTCCAGACATAGATCTATTTGCCTCTCCCCAGAATTATCAACTGGCCAAATTCTGCACAAGGACTTATCACAGACATGCATGGAAAGTGGATGTTCTATCCTTCAGTTGGAAACACCCATCAGTCTACGCCTTTCCTTCTCTGCCTTTTCTCCCCAAGGTCTTACTAAAGGTCAGACAAGAAAAAAACAAAAATGATCCTAATTGCCACAGACTGGCCTCGCCAGCACTGGTACCCAATCCTAAGGAATATGTCTCAACTCCCTTCTTGGTACTTGCCTCAAATACCTCATCTACTGTCTTAGCAGAGCAATCAAATTCTGCACAAACAACTGAGCCTGGCAGCATGGCTGATCATGTAATTGTTCAAACAACACCTCTCAGTAAATCTGTAATTGTTCAAACACCTCTCAGTAAATCTGTGATGAATGTCATTTTGGAAGCCAGAAGGCCTAGTACTAGAAAATCTTATGCTGATAAATGGAAGAGATTCTGTGCTTGGAACTAAGCACAAGGAACGGACACAGCAAAGCCAAATATTCCTCAGATTTTACAATACTTGACTGAAATGCTTGACAAGGGCCTATCTTTTTCTTCAATAAAAATCCATGCCTCTGCCATTTCAGCTCAATCTTTTCATCCTCTGCTAAAACAATATCTTAGAGGGGCCAAAAATTTAAGGCCTCCCAGAAGATCACCAACTCCTGCATGGGACCGAAAAGCTCACCCCGCCTCCTTTTGAACCAGCAGCTACTGCAGATATAAAGTTTTTATGTTGGAAAACAGCTTTCCTTCTTGCAATCAGTTCAGCAAGAAGGGTTTCAGAACTACAGGCCCTCATGGCTGTGGAGCCTTTTTATTACATTTTACCAGGACAGGGTGCCCCTCGGGACCAATCATTCCTTTATGCCTAAGGTGTGGTATCCAGTGTGGCTCTTAACCAAACTATTCACCTGCCAACATTTTACCCAAATCCAGAGAACAAGGGGAGCAGATTCTGCATTCCTTGGGCGTACACAGACAACTAAGATTCTACTTGAACAGGACCAAATCTCTAAAAAAAAAAAAAAAAAAAAAAAAGTCTGAGCATCTACTGGTGGCATTTGCTGCAGGATCAGAGGGGAAGGCTATATCAAAGCAGACTATTTCAAAGTGGATAAGCCACTGCATTCGTTTCTGCTACTTGCATCATGGTAAACCAGTACCCAAGGGAATCGGGTCACATTCCACCAGGGCTGCATCTACCTCAGCAGCCTTTCTCAGAGGAGTTCCAACCAAAGACATTCTAGAAGCTGCTACTTGGAGCTCTGTTCATACATTTACAAAGTGTTATTTGCCTCTTTTCTCTAAGTCCAGGGCAGGCTTTGCCACTGCAATTCTGCAGGGCCTTATAGCTGCTCCTAGTCCTATTTAGTTCCAGCTTCCCATCCATAGCTTTGGAGTTCTACCCAAATGTAATGACTGCAACCGTGAAACGCGAAGAACATAGTACAGATGTCCTTCATGGATGCATCTGCAGTCATAACAACTGGGTTGTCCTGTCGTCAGGCAGCCCTTCAGTCAGCGATGTCAGAAAAGTTAATAATTGTTTAACCTGGCTGAACAGTTTTCTGATCAAAGTACAGCTGAATCTATCTCTACAACTGAGGCCCACCATTCTTGAATCGGCCTCAGAAATTATACCCACTACGGTGGTTGCCACTGACTTATCAGACACCATTCCTAAAGCAGCCAAGACTACTAAAACAGTGCCTGTTAAACCCCCTACAACCAGGCCCTCCTCTAGTTCTCAAATGCTTACTCTGGCAGAAGATTTAATTTCATTAATTAGAGGATCTCAATCTCACCCAGACAGGGCCTCTCAGCCCCAGAGGAGCCCCCTGAGCCAGTGTCATCTGATGATTCAGCCGATGAATTAGACTTAACTGACCAGCCAGAGGCTCCTTTCTCCAATTTTGAAGACTCTGATGCTGAAGAATCCATTCCAGCTGCTTCCCCACCAGAAGAATTTTCCTTTGAAACCTTACATGCCAAGAGCAGTTCCAATGGCAGCAACAGGATATTTCAGACTCCAGAAAAAGACTTAGGACTTTTCTGCACCTTCCACAACACAGGCCCTTAGCTATACCTCCTGTTCTCTCTGTGGTGGATGATGCTTTCAATGATGTCTAGATTCTTTACCTCCAGCCCCTGCCAAACCAGACAGATTTTACAGGGTGCCAGACACTCATCACCACCTTAAACTATATCCCAGGGTCCCACCATAGCTAAAACCCTATTCCTTCTGAAAGGTCATTAGACAGATGGGGCAAAAAGGTCTACACTTCAGCTACTCTCTCAGCTAGAGCTTTAAACTGTCAGTTTCACATGATACAATACCAAGAGTTTATGCTTGATCAGTTAACTAAAAAGCTAACCACTGGTGAATCTCTTGATAAGAAATATGTATTAGAAATGGTAAATAACATACAACAGGTTAGTAACCATTCCTTAAAATGTGGCTATGATGCACTGATTTAGATCAGCCATGACTTGCACAGTGATAAGAAGGCATGCATGGCTAAGGATCATGTTAAAGCAAAGTTACTAGATGCTCCTATGGATAAGACAAGTTTGTTTGGTACACCTGCACAGCAGGTTATGAAGAAAATGGAAGAAAAGGCAAAATCCGTTCAAACGGTTAAAGATTTCTTGCAGGTTCAACCCCAAGGTTTAGCAGGAACTGGCCTGCCAAAAATTGGTCCTTTCCTGACTCCACAAGATCTCAAAGGGCAGAAACAGACGTTCCAGAGGCAGAAACCAATCCAGAGGAGGTGCCTACAGAGGACGACAGTGGCAAGGTAACAACAGAGGCACAGACACAACCACTGCCACTACATCAACACAACCACAGTGACTTAATCCTAAATCCGCCTACCAGGGAACAAATAGCAGCTCCTCTAGGCGGAAAGTTAACCTTATTTTCAAAAACTGGCACTATATAACAAAAGACAAGTGGATTTTACAAACCATAGATCAAGGATACGGTTCCACTTCCACACTTTACCAATCAAAAGAGGAATGCCAAATCTACCTCCAAATCAAAAACAGAGGCTCTACAACAGATAATGCAGTTAGCAAACATGAGAGCTGTGGAAAAGTGCCAACTGCAGAGCAAGGAAAGGGGTTCTACTCAAGACTATTCCTAGTTCCAAGAAAGGAAAAAGTTGGAGACCAATTCTCGACCTGTCCGCCTTAAATACATACATCATTGTCCCAAAATTCAAAATGCTGACCCTACAGCAACTTCTATGCTGGGCAAGGAGTGTTGGCTGGTAACTCTAGATCTCAAGGAGGCATACCTGCACCAATCTGCAGAAGATACCTCAGATTTCTTGCAGGATCAGAGCACTATAAATTCTCAGCATTGCCCTTTGGCTTATCTAGTATTCACAAAATGCCTGGCATCAGTAATTGCACATTGCAGACTACAGGGAATACAAATTTACCCATACCTGGACGACTGCCTGCTACAAGGGACAACAAAAGCAAGCTGACAACAGATTTACAAAGGGTCATTTACTTGCTACAAGCACTGGGATACACAGTCAATCTACAAAAGTCAAGGCTGATACCATCCCAAACAAGGACATTCTTGGTGAATTGGACACAGTAAAACAAATGGCATTCCTAACTGCAGAAAAACAAAAGAACTCCTCTTTACTTCTTGGCACTAACAAAGCTGAACAAGTTAACAGCAAGAAAAGTACTGCAGGCCTTGGGCTTCATGGCATCATGCATACTCCTGGTCCCACTTGCCAGACTACATATGAGAAAACTACAGTGGTACCTAAAGAATTTATGGTCCCAACACAGTCACAGCCTAGAAACAGAAATCCCACTAATTCCATGCTTAAAACAGGAGTTCCTATGGTGGGCTCAGGCATGCCAGACAAACCCAGGCCTACAGATGTCAAGCAAGCCAGACCATCACAACAGACGCTTCAGACCTAGGATGGGGGGCCAACATGCTGGACAAATGCGTCCAAGGATTGTGGACACAGGATCAACTTCACCTGCACATCAACCTAAAAGAAATGCTGGCAGTAAAACTGGCAATCCAAAGGTTCAGACCATTTCTCAAAGAGGGCCAGTTGATGATAAGGACAGACAACACCACAGTCATGTGGTACATCAACAAGCAGGGAGGCACTCATTCATACCCCTATGCAGAATGACTTTGGAGCTGTGGAACCTGGCACTCAGCTACAACATCCAGTTACAGGCAATTTTAAAAGAAAATACTCTAGCAGACATATTAAGCAGAACCACATCGGATGCCCACGAATGGAAACTGCACCCGGACATTTTCAAGACCATCTCAAAGAAATGGGGAATGCCTCAGATAGATCTATTTGCATCACCTCTCAATCACCAGCTCAAAAATTCTGCACAAGGACATTCCACCCACTGGCATGGAAAGTGGATTCGCTCTCCTTCAGCTGGAAAGGCCTGACAGCATATGCATTCCCACCTCTTCCCTTGATACACAAAGTATTACTAAAAATCAAGGAAGAACGTCCAAGGATAATCCTGATAGCTCCAAACTGGCCAAGACAACACTGGTACCCACTGCTGAGGAGCATGTCTCAGAACAATATGTGGCCAATACCCTGATGCCTTTGATGCTAACTCAGAACAACTACAGCATCATACATCCAAACCTAAAACGCTGCAAATGACTGCATGGAACATCACATAGCAACAGCTAACCCAGAACTTTCCCAAAGAGTTAAAGACATTATCCTTGAAGCCAGACCTTCAACAAGAAGGAACTATGCTGGAAAATGGAAAAGGTTTGTCATTTGGAGTAATGAAAGAGGAAAAGATGTGTCAAACATAGATATGCCTAACATTCTAGAGTATCTGGCCGAACTTCTTCATTCAGGCCTGTCCTACTCCTCTATCAAGATACATGCATCAGCTATTTCAGCAGAATACAGCTTTGATCCACCTGTTTTTTTTGCTCAGGCAGTTCCTCAGAGGAATCAAGAATGTAAAACCTCCAAGGAAACCACCTCTGCCAGCTTGGGACTTAAACTTTGTGCTAGAAAAGTTAACACTATCACCCTTTGAACCAGCAGCAACAGCAGACCTACAACACCTGTCATGGAAAACTGCTTTCCTACTGGCAATTACTTCAGCAAGGAGGGTTTCAGAACTACAGGCCTTAATGGCAGTGCAACCCTTCCTAATCTTCCACCAAGATAGAGTGTCCATGAGGACTAATCCTACATTTATGCCTAAGGTGGTATCCAGAGTGTCTTTAAACCAGGCAATCCACCTACCTACCTTCTTTCCCAACCCACAAAACAGAGGGGAAAGAATACTGCATACCTTGGATGTACATAGACAGCTACGCTACTACTTGGACAGAGCAAAAAATAGCAGAAAGACTGACCAACTTTTTGTAGCCTATGCAACGGGAAGGGAAGGAAAAGCTATTTCCAAACAGACAATCTCCAAATGGATAGGAAATTGCATACGATTCTGTTACTCCTTCCATGGAAAACCAATTCCACAGAACATAAGACCTCATTCTACAAGGGCAACAGCCACTACCACAGCCTTCTTACGAGGAGTGGCAACCAAAGACATTATTGAGGCGGCTACTTGGACCTCCGTGCATACATTTGCCAAGCATTATAACTTACCTCTATATTCCAGATCCCGAGCAGGGTTTGCCACTGCTGTACTGCAAGGGATCCTAAACACACCATAATCTAGTTTTATCCTCCTCCCTAGTTGGCTGACTGCAGATGCATCCATGAAGGACATAGTACAGTTTTGTACCTACCATAAATGTAGATGTCCGAACTGGATAGCATCTGCAGTCATGTATTTGTTTGTATATATGTACATACATGCTTATTTTGTGTTTACCTCTATCTTTTGGAAACATTGGCATCTATCCAAATTTTAGCCTCCAAGAGGGCTACTGGCATCTGGGGCAAGAAACACTGAGGAAACTGATGCCTTTATACCAAGACCAACAGAGATGACTGAAGTGCGACATCGACCCGACTTTGGAATCCGGCCGACTGAAGGGCTGCCTGACGACAGGACAACCCAGTTGTTATGACTGCAGATGCTATCCAGTTCGGACATCTACATTTATGGTAGGTACAAAACTGTACTTTGTGTGTACTTATAAATGTAGATGTTCAGGTGTATTCACTGTTGCAGTCTGGGTTACCCACCCGCCATCCCCCTTTTTTCTAGAGCTTCTCTTTCCTACACTATATTCTAAAGACTTTGTGGTATATTTGCTTTTAGATGAAGGTAAAGTTTATGTTGTTACAATTGCATTTTTATATATGGGGGGCATCTGACATCTGGGGCAAGAAAAACTGAGTAAAATGGTGTCTGCTGCATGTTTTATACCCATGATGACCTGACGTCATGGAAGAGGAGACAGCAACCGACGCAGGACCCAAGACTTTTGATATTCAGGCCAACTGACGGCAACCTGCCAGCAGATTACCCAAATGTAATGACTGCAACGGTGAATACACTTGAACATCTACATTTATGGTAAGTGTACACAACTGTACTTTTTCTGCGTTTCCCTGTGGGGAGGGATTCTCTTTCTTTGAGACCATTTTCAAAATGTGCCGGTGTTTTCAGTGGGAGAACAGTGAGGTTTTTTAGTCCCCAAAGTACTTTGAGCTGTTACAGAGGGAATTTCCAGAACCTTCACCCATTCCTTCAGTTTTGTCATCTTTGGGGGATGTATGCGACTGCCTGCAATTTTCCTTAGTCAGCTTGCTGCTTCTAAAAAGGCAGATAAGATTGAGGAACTTAATGCATTCTTAGTTTTTATGCACGCATTCTAAACCTAACCCAGCAGCTATAGTTTTAGTTAATCCTGTTGCAGCTAAACATTTGGTTAATTCCAGTCCTTTTTCTGACAGTGTTGGAGAAGTTATTGAGAAGTATGGTGGGTGGGGTGTTAGCTTCCGCAACTTTGATTTTTCAGAGTTTTGAATTTTCAGGCTCACATGTTAAAGTATGAGGCAAGTGTTGCCTGCAGTTTATTCTTCTAATGAAAAATCTGCATTAAGTAATTTAGCTTTTTCCATAGTTCAAGATGCAACTTGTTGTTTACAGTGTGGCTATGACTCTGTTGATACCACTTCCAAAGCTATGGTCACTGGTACTGTTTTGGAGTAGGTTTGCCTGGCTCTGGTATCAGAACCTCCCAGATAATGTGAAAAATGATATTGTAAGTTCTTCTTTGGATAGAGATTTTGTTTTTGGCTCTCTTGCTACACAGGTCATCAAAATGTGTGATTGGAAGGGGTAAGTTGATAACAGAAAATCTCTCAGCCCTCCTTTTCCAAAATTTCTAATGGATTCTCTAACCCCTCACCCAGTTTAAGGGGAAGAGGGGCAAAATAATCTCAACAAAACATGGGTAGACGGGCACTTAAGAAGAAATGCCATGAGGTTTCCAAAAAGAACTCTGGGACCCCCTCCCACCCCAGGAAAAAAAGTTAACAGTCCAACAAGTCAGAATGCTATTTGTGACCATTAAAACAGGGCTGAAATCATAGCCATTCATATGGATTCTTCAGTTTCAGTTCCCTTCACCAGCATTATTCAAAAAGAAAAAATCTGTGCTTTACCATATGGTCTCTTTACTGCTCCAAGAATTTTCAGTAAGTGTTTAGCTTCATTGATGACCCAATGCCTAACCCTAGGGGTTCATATTTACCCTTGGATGAATGATTGATCTGAAGTAGGCACTTCATTTGTCAGCAACCTTTGGGATACGGATCCGATCTCTGATCCGAGCCGGCAACTTCTACCACAGCATAGATCCGAGCTCCTAGCTCCTCCCTTTACCCATAATCCCCTGCCAACCCTGACTGACCCCAGATCTAGTTTGCCACGCTTCAAGCTACAAGCTAGGTTCCTGAGCTCCTGGTTGGTCGAAACTTTGTGAGGAAAAAATTTCTATTTTCTTTTGCTGTGAGTGAGAGTGATTGGTTAGGTACCCTATAGCCCTTTTTAGCTAACTAAATTTTATTTTTTGTGATCCTTTTTCTCCTCCCTTCCTCGCTGGTCGTAGTGTGTGTGTGTGGTGCATGTAGGGGCCTAGTGAGTGTGTTTTCTCTTTATTTAAAATGTCAGAGGCCCCTAAAGCCATTTTTTCAAAGTGCACCGAGTGTGGCCATAAGCTTTCACCAGCGGATGGCCACACTCTGTGCGTTAGGTGCCTTGGGGTTGAACACCTCTCCTCTGGATGCACGATTTGTGCGGCGTTCAACCCCAGGGCACTTAAGGAACGGAGGTCGAAGCTGATTCTGGCGGGCCTTTTGCCCCCAGAGCAGGCTCCGGCCTCCGGTACTTCTGTGGCCGCTGTCCAGCCCTCAGTGATGGCCACTCCTGCCTCCTGGCCGCTGTCCAGCCCTCAGTGACGGCCACTCCTGCCTCCCTCCGGTCGGGACTCAACCTCCCGCTTCGGCTCCGGAGGAGAGGGAGTCCAAGAAAGACGAGCGGAGAGAGAAGCACCATAAGCGGCGAGCCGAGGACTCCTCCTCGGCCCCGCCCGCCAAACGGGCTTCTCCCTCCAGGGCTTCTGGATCGCCTCCTCCTCGGATCCGATCCCCTTGCTTCTCACCGGGACCCGAGGAGGGGGTGACCCGGTCCACGTCGAGGTCATCGAGGCGGCACTCCAGGCCTGCCTCGGTGGCCTCTTCGAGGTCCACTTATAGCATGTCGGATGCAGACATGGACCAGATGATGAGGTTCATCCAGGCCCAGCTGCAGATGTGAGTGCTCTTGCCTCCCCCCCTCAGGGGGGGAGCTTGACCCCACTCTTTGCTCCAATCGCTCCTTCTCCGACCCATTTTCCAGGTTCGGAGGGTTCTGAGCCGAGCCACGTTGGATCCGGGGGTGGGTCGGAGCCAACAGTGCTGGGCACTTCGGCTCCGACTGTTCCCTCAAGTTTGTCGGATCCGACCTCTCGGAGCCGCGGGCCAAGCTTCGGATCTGAGGAGTTCGGTGTGCCTTCGGCTCCGTCCCTGTCGGAACACGTGGGTCCTTCGGATCCGATGGTCTCTGCCCCGGTTTCCGGTCCCCGCTTCGGATCCGGGTGGGAGTCGACTCTCGGATCCTATCGAGGGCGGCTCCCCCTCGGCTTTCGCTGCAGTGGAGAGGGCACTGTTGAGTGCATCCGGACCCCCGGTCCTGGCTTCGGCTCCCCCCTGCACTCCCTCTCACGTGGTCCAGGCTCCCATCGCCCGGCCTTTGGGGCAGCCTGCTTCAGCGCCTTGGGGTGTTCCTTCGGAACATGACATTGCTGGTGAGACTTCCTCGGACAGCCCCCCCGAGGTGGTTCCTCACAAGTCTAAGTGTAAGAGGAGGCACGTGGACTCCCCCGAGTCCCTTACGGAAGATATGGACTTAGATGAAGGGGAAGGCTCCCCAAGGTCACCCCCCCCCACCCGAGGATGTCTCCTTTGGAGACATCATGGAAATGCTTAGGATCAGGGGGGGTTGATTTGCCCCCAAGTCTTCCTCCCATGAGTCCGTATATTCCTAAAGGCGTTCGAAGCAGGGCCTTCTACCTCTTGGGCGCCCCGACCCCCTGGTGGACCTTATTGCCACCAGGGCTTGGAGGGAGCCGGACACTGTAGAGCCAGTCCCCAAGCGTCTGGACAGGATCTTGAGTGCCCCTGCAGAGAGAACCCATTGGAGCAGAGGTCCCCCTGTGGATGCCATGTTGGTGGCGGCGGCCACCAAGAGAGAAGTTGGCTCAGGAGAGCCCCACGGTCCACCCGCCGAGCAAGGAGTCTCATGCGATGGACCGCCTTGGGAAGCGGGCCTTCAGTTCAGCAACCTTCTCGATGAAGGCGCTGAACTATATGGCACACGTCATTCAGATGCAGCTGGATCTAATAAAAGAATACGCTGCCTCCCCCCCAGAGTCCATGTCGGAAGGGGACAAACAACTGTACTCCTCCCGAATGTTCACTCTATGGTTCATTTCTAACATCTCTATGCGGCTTTTGTCTCACGCCACTGAGGGAGCCCGCTAGAGCTGGCAGAGTCGGCCTGGTCATGAGGTGACAAGCCTGGCTCCGACATTGTGACTTTTCAGAACCCTTTAAGGCGTCATTCGCGAATGCCCCCTTTGGTTCTGCTCTGTTCGCGACACTTTAGTCCAGAGCGAGAAAGACGGGAAGACGTCGTCTGCAGTCTGAGTCCGCTTCTCTGCTCCCCAGAGGTCCTTTTCCAAGCACTAAAAGGGTCAGAAGAAGATGTGGTTCCAGAAATCGCATCAATCCCAGTCTGCTCCGGATAACCAGTCCTCTCGTGGCAGAGGAGGACAGGGAGGATGCCGCCCTGGAGGCAGAGGGGGTCCCAGGAATTTTGGGTCCAGAGAACCCTTCTCTGAGAGGCCCGCGCAGAACCCCTGAGGGGTTGCCCGGCTGCTCCACTCTGGAGGCAGTCGGGGGGCGTTTTTCGAGGCATCTAGCAATTTGGGAGTCCATAACAACAGATCGCTGGGTGCTTCGCATCATATCCAGAGGTTACCAAATTCCCTTTATTGTAACCCCCAAAACTAGAAGCCTCCCCGACGTACCACCCAGTCAGAGGGAGGCGGCTGCTGCAGAAATTCAGCAGCTTTTACAAAAAAGAGCCATCCAACCCGTCCCCCCAGATCAGCTCGGATCAGGGTTTTACTCCAGGTTCTTTCTGGTGCCAAAAAAGACAGGGGACTTGAGGCCCATCCTCGACCTCTCTCTCTTGAATCTGGCAGTACCCAAAGAAAAGTTCCGGATGGTCACGCTGCAATCTATTCTCCACCTGTTACGGGAGAACGATTGGATGTGCTCGATAGACCTCAAGGATGCGTACTATCACATTCTAGTGGACAGACACTCCTCCAGGAGGTTTCTACACTTCCGGCTGGGAGCCAGTCACTTTCAGTTCAGGTCCCTCCCTTTCGGTCTCACCTCAGCCCCCAGGGTGTTCACCAAAGTCTTAGCGGCAATAGCGGCCCACCTGAGACTCCAGGGAATTCAGGTCTTTCCGTACCTGGACGACTGGCTCCTTACCGCCCCTACAAGGCATCTGCTCTGTTCATGCAGGGATTACTTCCTCAATCTTGCTCCACGTCTAGGATTGACGGTCAACGTGGCAAAGTCCTTTCTGGCTCCTACACAGGTAATAGATTTCATAGGGGCGAGACTGGATTCCAAACTAATGCTTGCTTTCCTGACTCCAGATCGACTTCAGAACCTGAGGTTGCATGTACAGGCTATCCTCCAACTTCAAGCTCCACCGGCGGAATTGGTCCTGAGGGCTCTAGGGTCCATGGCGGCAGCAATTTCTCTGCTGCCCTTGGCCCGTCTGAAAATGAGGGTCTTGCAGTGGACCCTTCAGGTGCAATGGTCCCTGTCTCGCAACCCTCTGTACCATCCCATTCCCCTAAACAGGACTTGCAGAAGGTCGCTCGTGTGGTGGCTCCAGTCCCCAAGCCTCCACATGGGACGTCCATTCTCGATGCCTCCTCCCATCGCCACAGTGACCACGGATGCTTCTCGCCGGGGGGGGGACATTATTCAGGCAGAACGGTCCAAGGCACATGGAACGAAATAGAGATCTCCTTGCATATTAATGTCCTAGAGATGAGGGCGGTGCTTTTGACGTTGCAGGCACTTCACGACCTTCTTCTGATTGGGACGATTACAGTACATACGGACAACACGTCAGTGGTCTGGTACATCAACAAACAGGGGGGAACCAGGTCTTATCCTCTTTGTCGCAAGGCCATGAGAGTGTGGGAATGGGTGATATCCACCAACCGCTTTCTCATTGCAACGCACATTCTGGGACGGTCCAACATCCTAGCAGACAGGCTCAGTCGTACAATCCTGACTCCATATGAATGGTCTCTCGATCCTCTAGTAGCAGAGCGAATATTTGCCCAATGGGGGCAACCCTGTTGCAATCTTTTTGCCTGTCCCTCAAATACTAAATGCAGCAGTTACTTCGCCCTTATCCCCCCTCTGGGGGAGTCCCCGAGAGACTCTCTAGTACATGCTTGGCCTCCCGGTCTTCTTTACACTTACCCTCCACTGCCCCTGATGCTAAAACTCTTACAGAAAGCCAGTCGGTTGGGGAGCAAGATTATCCTCATTGCCCCATTCTGGCCTCGTCAGACGTGGTTCCCGTACCTATGGTCTCACCTGATTCATCCGCCCTGGATTTTGGATCCCCTTCCGGATCTCATTACTCACCCCCTGGGTCTTCCGACCCCCAACCTGGTCAACCTCAAGCTGACGGTTTGGTTGCTCCAGTTCCACTCTTGATAAGGAGACTCGGAATCTCCTCACCAGTCAAAGCCATTCTAGTAGCAGCACACAAGCCATCCACCAGAAAGGTCTATCTGAGTAAGTGGAAACGCTTTTCCATCTGGGCTGAGCACCGTCATTTAGATCCTTTTACAGTGCCTTTAACATCGGTTTTGGATTTTCTAACGACCCTTTTTCATCAAGGGGCTAGCTCTTCTACAGTCAAGGTGCAACTAGCAGCGATTTCGCACTATCATGTAGGGCATGAGTCTGGCCCTCTTATTACCTCCAAGCTCTGTAAAGATTTCCTTAAGGGTACCTTCCTCTTCAGACCTCCTGTCAGGGAGGTAAAGTACCCCCATGGGATTTATCCTTAGTTCTACAGGCCTTGACAAGCCCCCCCTTTCGAGCCAGCAGCCACGGTTGATCTCAAATACCTCTCTTGGAAAACGGCCTTTCTGGTGGCCATTACTTCAGCTAAAAGAGTCGGTAAACTTCAGGCTCTCTGTGTCAAACCACCGTATTTGACCTTCCATCAGGATAGAGTTTACCTCAGGATCAATCCGTCTTTTCTGCCTAAGGTATCTTCCGAAGCAAACATTAATCAATCTATTAATCTTCCCGTGTTCTTCACCAACTATCAGAACAAAGGAGAATATAAGCTGCATTCTTTGGACGTGCACAGCCAACTGCGTTTTTATATTCATCGAACGGCTGGTCATAGACAATCCGACTAGTTGTTTGTCTCCTTTGCCAAAACCAACCCAGGCAAGTCGGTTTCTAAAGTTACCGTGTCACAATGGATAGCTAGTTATATTCTCTTAGCATATCAGAGTTCGGGAAGGCCTGCACCTCAGGGAGTCCACGCTCATTCTACTAGGGCCATTGCTACATCGGCTGCTTTTAGATCTAGGGTTCCCTTGGATGGTATTTGTTCCGCAGCCACTTGGGCTTCATCCCATCAGCCATTACAAACTGGATGTTGTCTCCAGAGGTGTAGGGCGTCCTTTGGCTCTGCAGTGCTCCAGAATATTCTTCCATGAAGGCCACCCAAGATTCAGGTAGATGGGGACTCTGTCCCAAAGGTTGCTGACAAATGAAGTGCCTACTTCAGATTAAGAAGTTATGTACTCACCATAACGTTCCATCTGAGTAGGTATCTTCATTTGTCTGCAACCATCCCACCCGCCTTCCCCCTGACCAGTATGATTTTAAGTAGGAGTTGTCTTACATGAGTCCCTTCCGGGACACACT
Organism: Protopterus annectens; assembly: GCF_019279795.1. Taxonomy (NCBI): domain Eukaryota; kingdom Metazoa; phylum Chordata; order Ceratodontiformes; family Protopteridae; genus Protopterus; species Protopterus annectens. The sequence continues at coordinate 934,150,780 of NC_056727.1, forward strand.
AGCAAGTTGTTATATGGGGCAAACTTGATCTGAGGTCAGTCAGGGTTGGCAGGGGATTATGGGTAAAGGGAGGAGCTAGGAGCTCGGATCTATGCTGTGGTAGAAGTTGCCGGCTCGGATCCGAGATCGGCTCCGTAAGGTTGCAGACAAATGAAGATACCTACTCAGATGGAACGTTATGGTGAGTATATAACTTCCTATTTCATCCAGGGGAAAATGCATAAAACAGATTCTAAGCAATTTACAGGTTACAATGGACTGCTTCCAGAAGGTAGGTCTCACCCTAAACCACCAAGTCTCAAACGCTTCCACAGACTTCCCTTTATCAGAGCCCTAATAGACTCTGTGCAGGAAAAAAGCCTTACTTCCACAGGAAAAATGTTTTTCGTGAGAAACTACAAGATCAGCTTGTTGCCAAAGCAGCAAATCTCAGCAAGAGGTTTTTCTTAGGGTCTTGGGGTACATGTCTTCTTGCATACTCATCTCCCTATCAAAATTATGCATGAAGAGGCTGTAATGGTTCCTAAAAAATGTTGAAACGGGTTTCTCCGCCCCTGGAAACACTCCCTCTTTCCATGCCTAAAAAAGGAGCTGGTATGATAGAAAAGCACCATTTTCCAGAATCTAGGAAGAAACTTCTCTGCCAGAGGCAGACAAGACCATTCCTGCATACAGCTTGGACATTGCCGGGGGAGCTCATCTGGGGATCATGAAGGTTCAGGGTGTCTGGGCCGCAGATCAGATGAAGCTACATATCAACGAGAAAGGATTGTTAGTTGTTTACCAACAGACAAAGCAAAGAAAAACAAACCTCCCAATAGAGTAAAGCACTCCCGTATCGACCAACTAACAATGTACAAACAAATTCAGGAGTACACCAATGCTGAATCCAAAAAAGTTCACCAAAAAGCTTGAAGTAAAATCCTTTATTGAAACGAAATTCCTAGGATGATAGTAAGCGCTTTCACGTTTAGTAACGCTTCATCAGACTTTGATAGTACACTAGTAAAATTCAAACATTTTATAGTCTGATGTCACGCCCATCATTAAATAATTGCCAATTAACATATTTTAACAATGATTAAAAGGTGCAATGCATATACTAGTTCACAATTCATAAACATATAGTGAATATCAGGACATTGATGGGTTGTCTTCATACTAGAACTATATATGACACTTAATATAAGACAGTATAGACAAATAGATAAATAAAAATATTTAATGTTTAAAAATATTTAATGTTTAAAAAACCTAGCTGCTAAAAATGGTTTTAAACTAATTCTTTCATTCAACCCGTACTGAAGTGCCTGCAGTCTCAAAATCCATTTACCCTCCACTTCCTCTGTGCGATTTTTTGTTACCTAGCCTACTCGTCCTTTTGACTATTTCTAAAACTCTAAACTTAAAATGATGTTGTGATCCATTATCTATTATGTGTTTAGCCAACGCATTATTTGTGTTCTCTTTATTGATTGCATAAATATGTTCCCTTATCCGCTCTCGAAGGGTTCTATTTGTTTTGCCTACATAATATTTCTGACATATTACACACTGCGCTAGATATATCAAATCCCTCGTTTTGCAGTCTGCATAGAAGGAAAATGTATAGACACGACCAGAATGCGGATGCCTAAATATTTTATCATCGGCTATGTATATGCATTGATTACATGACCGACAGGGGAATGTCCCTTTCCTTTGGGATATCTTATCATGTAGATTCGTCTTCTCATAACATTTTACTTCAAGCGTTTTGGTGAACTTTTTTGGATTCAGCATTGGTGTACTCCTGAATTTGTTTGTACATTGTTTACCAACAGAATCAAACACTTAAAACTTTACGGATTTGGACAGATAACACCACAGTCACATGGTAATTAAACAAGGAGGCACCCTTTCCTGCCCCTTGTACTTGCTCTGAAGATTTGGCTTTTGGCACAAGACTTGAATCTGGGTCTTACAGCATCCTATATTCTGAGACAGAACAATACCCTGGCGGAATCCTTAAACAGGTATTTTTTGGACCCAAACAAATGGATGCTGAAGAGGGAGACTTTCCTGGACTTAACCTTACAGTGCGGCATTCCTTCAATCTTTTTGCCTCTCACTAAAATGGATACTTTGAGGTTCTACTCCAATATTTTCCTCTATTCCCAGGATGCTGATAAAGATTAAGACAGACAAGCCAAGTAGTGATTTTCGTTGCTCCAAACTGTCCAAGACACCACTTGTTTTTCCCTCCTTTTGACTCTCAGCGAAGGAAAATTCTACACGCTTCCTCAGAATATAGACCTCACAGCTCAAGACTTCAGTATTCCATTTTCACCTGGCCACACTCAAACTTGACATCCTAGATGATAGGCTTTTAACATAAAAAAAAAAAAAAAACCACATCAACTCCCACTCTGGGTTGCTAACCATCCTTAAAGAGGCAAGGAAACCCACCACCAGAAAATCATACCTTGGAAAATAGACGAGATTCTCTCCACTTCGTGCCACCAGGAGAACACCAGCCTTCCTCAGGCAGACATGGTTACAGTCCTGCAATACCTTTCTGCTCTGTTCAGCCACGGCCTTTCTTATTGTAACATTAAGGTGCATACTTTTGCCAACCCTTAGCAAGTGTCAGAGAGGCAACAGTTAGCACACTTGCTTTTGCAGCAGAAAGATGTGGGATTTATTCCCACACCAGGTAGATCGATTGCTAACACTGCAGGGCATAAGGGTGGTACTGCACTCCTGAGTGTGCCATCTTTTGGATGAGATGTTAAACCCAGGTCCCTTCTGTTTGAGTTGCTTCTACCTCATTTGAATGTAAAAGATCCCATGGCACTTATCAAAAAGAGAAGTTAAGTCCCCAGTGACCTGGCCAGTTTTCCCCTAGTAGTAAAAACACTACCTGAGGTCTCCCCTGAAAAGAGGCTGCTAGCCTAGTTGGAACTAATCTGGTCAGCAAAGGATAAATAAATCTCACCTTACCTACCACATTCCCCTCCCATTTACTTTTGCCCCCACCTGAAGCTGTTTCTTAAAGGGGTCTTTCATTTGAGGCCACCCAGAGAGGGCCCTTTTTTCCTACCTGGGATCTCCGTTTTGGGCAAGAAAAACTCACCTTGCCTCACTTTGAAATAGCAGCATCTGCACTGTTAAAGATGCTCACCTGAAGGACCACCTTACTAATTGCTATCACTTCAACAAGGAAGGTCTGTGAGCTCTAAGCCCGTATGTGAAAAAAGTCTGTCACTGAGATAGGGTAACCCCTAGACTTCATCCATTTTTCATGACAAAGGTAGTATCAGAAGATGTCCTTGTATATCACTGTTGCAATGTTCCACAAAGGGATCTCCCACCCAGAGCAGCCCGCCTGTCGGCCAGTATGCAAAAGCCTGAAGATCTTGTATGCTCTGTATGTCACATCTGTGCTCCCCGCACGCACGAAATGCAGGGCGTCAAAGGGACACACAGATGCAAATAGCTATAACTTATTTGCTCCCATTTTAAACACCATTTTTTGCCAGTTGGTCTGAATGCCTTGTTGCTGTACTGAATATTTAGCAACAACAGTTGTGTCCCCTTTTATTTATTTTTTTAACTTTTTTTTTTTTTTTACTTTTTTATTTTGTTACCTAGAATTCATGTCATTCAGGAAGGGAAAATGTCAGTTTGGAAGACCGATTCCCCATAAGTTTTTTTCTTTTCTTTATTTCTTTTTTTGTGCTTCCCACGACCATACCTCTTGTAGTATCTGTAAGGTATTTGTTCCTAAAACACTTGGAAGCCTTTTGTCTTCCCTGGCCATTTATCTTGAAAACCAGTGGCTTAACCGGTTAGCCCAGGGTGACATGACAGAATTCTTTAACCCCAAGATACTTCCACTAGGTAAGAAAGTCAAGTAGTCTCGGCTGGATTCTGTAGCTGTCCAGCCTCCACTGGACATCCCTATAGAAGCAGATAATTGCTCTGTAGGTCATTTGGATTCTGTCTTATTCCTCTGTCTTGACCACATTGGAGGCCGAAATGGAGCCATTTTTTGCATGTCCTCTAAGGCTTTGCAGACGTCTGCTCCAGATGTCAGTGTGGCACCATGGTTGATTATCTCAGAGGGTCCTCAAGGAATTATGCAGATATTGTTCAGGGAGGAAGTTCTGGGTTCTCCTATCAAATCAAGCCAGTGTTTGGAACCTACAGTGTTTGTTAGGGCTGCTAAAACCTGAAGCACGTTTTGATCCACCCTAAGAATCCTCAAAGGGAATGGCAAGAGTTTACCCTTGATGTCCTTCAAGGATGCATCTGCAGTCATCACATATGGGTTGTCCTGCCTCAGGCAGCCCTTCGGTCGGCCGGATTCCAAAGTCTGGGTCCGGCGTCGGCTGATGTCGCCCTTTCCCCGACGTCAGAGCGCCTGGGTATAAGAGTCAGCCGACGCCATCTTCCCCAGTCTTTCTTGCCGCGTGGTGCCCGAAGCAGAAGCAGTTCGCAAGTGTCGGTCGGCCAGCTCCTGTAATTCAGCTACCGAAGACTTCAAAAAAGCTAAGTACCCCGTTGGGGACTCTTTCTTGCCTCAGCCGATGTCAGATAAAGTTAATAATTGTTTAACTTGTGGGAGACTAATACCTCATAAGGATTTCCACTCTTACTGCCTCCCCTGCCTAGGCCCCAGACCACGACGTCTCGGCCTGTTCAGCCTGTGCTTCCTTCAACCAACGCACTCTTAGACGTCGGGCGGAGTTTGCAGAGGAATTTTTTGGGGCTAGTTTTTCGTACAATATGCCGTTGGAGACTCCGACTTCACATTTGATTAAGAAACGGAAGGACAAGGACCGACACACGCGGGCCGCGGTTTCGGCTGAAACCACGGCCAGGCCTACCGCGAGTGTCTCGGTCTCGGCTGAAACAGAGTCCTTGGTACTTCCTACCACCGAAACCGCTCAGCCGACTACCTCGGTCCCGGAGGCCCCGGCTGAATCGGTGGTTGAATTACCTACAGAAACTGGTGTCCTGGAACCTTCCGACACGATACCTTTAGACAAAACTACACCAGCACATGGTGCAGCCAGGCCTCCTGCATCCATGTCCATTAAGGCATTCTCTAGGGCTAAAGCTGCTAAACTATCCAAAGCTTTGCCTCCCAAGGTTATCTCTCAGGGACCCACTACAGGTTCACAGATTCTATGCTTAGCAGAGGACCTTATCTCCTTAATTAGGGGCTCTCAACCTCATCCTGACAGGGGCTCTCAACCTCCTCCAGACAAAAGGCCCAGGGTTGAGCCCTCTGATCCCCACTCCTCAGATGAGGCCTCGGATGGTTCTACTCTCTCGGACCACCAGGAGGAGGCTTTTTCGGCCTACGAGGATTCTGATGCAGAGGAATCTATTCCTTCGGCCTCCACTCCTGAAGAGTTTTCCTTTGGGGAGACACTCCACACTATGAGAGAGCATTTCCAGTGGCAGGGCCAGGAATTCTCTGATTCCAGGAAGAGATTAAGGACCTTCTTGCATTTGCCTCAGCATAGACCTTTGGCTATTCCTCCTGTTTTAAATGTCATTGATGATGTGTACTCTGAGACTAGCACAACCCCTGATGCTCTTCCTCCGGCTCCTGTCAAACCCGATAAGTACTACAGGGTCCCGGACTCGCATCTTCACCTTTACAAGGCCCACTCTGCTGATCCAGAAACTATTTCCCAGGGCCCTAAAGGGGTTGCAGCTGCCACTACTAAAAATCCTCTCCCCTCTGAAAGGGAGTCTAGAGCTTTAGAGAGATGGGGTAAAAAAGTGTATACTTCTGCTACTCTTTCTGAGGGCATTGAATTGTCAATTTCATATGATACAGTACCAAGAGTATTTGTTAGATGAATTGCATAAAAAACTGTCTTCACCTGAACCCCTAGATCGCAAATCACTTCAGGATCTGGTACATAACTCCCAACAGGTTAGCAAACATTTCTTGCAATGTGGTTATGATGCATTGGAAGCTTCATGTAGGTCAGCTATGACTGGCGCAGTCATACGTAGGCATGCTTGGCTGAAGGAACAATCTCTGCCAGACCATGTCAAAGCAAAGCTTCTGGATGCTCCACTGGAAAAGCAAAAGTTATTTGGCTCCATGGCTCAGGAGGTCCTAAAGAAAGTTGAAGAAAGGGCAAAATCTGTACAAACTGTCAAAGATTTTCTCCAAGTCCAACCACCAAGATTCAGCAGGAATTGGCCTTCCAAAAATTGGTCCTTCCAGACACAGAGAGGTTTCAGAGAGGCAAGAACAGGCGTGCCAGAGGTAGAGCGCAAGCTAGAGGCTTCTACAGAGGGTGTCAATGGCAGCCTCCCAACCAGAGAGGTAATGCAGGACCTACAACTGCTGCACAAGGACAGGCTCAATGACTTTACTTTGACACCGCCAACCAGGGCTCAGTTGGAAGCACCCTTGGGCGGAAAGCTTTCTTTATTCTCAAAAAATTGGCACATTATTACGAGGGACACATAGGTTCATAGGTTCATACTAGGCTATCTGCCCGAGGGCATTTACAAGCCTAGCCCATCGTTTTGTGGCTTAGGCCACCCCTTTAGTATGGGGAACTATACCCATTATTTTTCTGTGCCTCTGTCGAGCAGTGACACTGAGGTAATCCCTGGGGTATATCTGCGATCTCCCATCCATTGGTCAAGATTTCTCTTGAACAAGGCCAGCGAGGTGCTCTGCCTCACATGTACCGGGATTTTGTTCCACAGCATAGGGAGTCTTTGGGTGATGAATCTATCCCTCCAGCACGCCCTATTAATAGCCGTGTCAAGGTTTAAGTCTCCCCTTGTGGCTCTGATGGATCTAGATTTTTGAGGTGAAGCATATTCATCAAATCTGGGTTTGACATGGCCTTGTATGTTAGGCAAAGGTCACCTCTGAGCAACTGAATAGAGCTGGAGTTCTTTCAGTCGGGCAGCATAGGACAGATTTTGAGACCCTTTATCCTTTTGGTGAGGAACTTGTGGCCTCTCCAGCTGCTGCAAGTGTCGGGTCAGATACATTCAATGGGGCATTGTACTCAATCATTGGTCTGATGAGTGATGAGTAAAGGGAGACTATGACCTCCCTTGATCTAGATGAGAATCCCTTCATGATAAGGTGGGCAATGTAGAAGGTCTTCCTAACTACTTTAGCTACATGGGTGTCGAATGACAGACTACTATCAACCTGGGTCCCCAGGTCCTGATAACTTCTTCTGTGCTCAGTGGATTGCCACCTATTTGGTAGCTAGGGGTAACCTTGTTTTATGACTATGCATTTTGGCATTTAACTTCGTGGCTCTGGCACCAGTTATCCGCTTCTGTGAGACCCTTCAAGGATATCTGTGTCAGATGTGTTACTATGGCAGTTTGCAGTCATCTGCAAACTTTGTCAGCCATAACCCTCCTGTGTTTGCTTGTACTTGGAAAAGTAGATGCCAAACAAGAGTGGGCCCAGGACTGAGCCCTGTGGGACACCACTTGTGACAGGCTTTGAGTCTGACATGGCGCCAGCAGCTCTGACCCTGTGGGTTCTGTCACTCAGCCAGTTTGCAACCCATCTTGTGATGTATGGGTTGACATTTAAGCTGATGAGTTTTTCAATGATACGAATGGGGTATTGTATCGAAGGCCTTAGCCAGATCGAGGTAGGCTGTATGGACTGCCTTTCCTCATCAATGGCTTTGGTGACTGTTTCAAAAGTCAACCAAGTTTAAAAGGCATGATCTGCCTTTGACAAAGCCAAACTGGGTTGGATCCAAAGTCTGCAAATTCCTATGTCTTTATTTATGAGGTCCATTATGATCCTCTCCATGGCTTTGCAGATAAGGCTTGTCAAGCTAATGGGCGGTAATTTCCAGGGTCGGTGGAGGCACCGCCTTTGTGAAGTGGTACCACAGTTGCAATCCAGCGGTAAGACTTTGATTAAACAGCTGTCCTAGCTCCCGGCTTAACTCCCCAGTGAGTTCATGGAGCCCACCGCCGGGGACACCATCAGGTCCCCTGGATGCTGTGTTTTTGCTTTGGAGAGAGCAGTTCTCACTTGGGCGCTGGAGATGTTTGGGGGCTGCAATCGTTTGGTATAGATATCTCTCCTTTGGGGAGGGAGTTTGCACTGAACCTGTCAGCCAGTATGTTGGCAATGTCTGTAGGATCAGTAATCTTCACATCATTTTGAACTAGCTCTGAGCATATCTGGGAGTTTCCTCCCAGGTTTCTAACATAGCTAAAGAAGGACTTATGATTGTCTTTTGAGTCTTTAGCTATTTTTCTCTCGAAATTTGCTTTGGATGATTTTATGAGAGCTCTTAGTTTGTTACTTATAGTGATCATGGGAGTCTTACCTTTTATGTCTTTTGCTCTATCTTGGAGTAGCTTCCTCCTTTTGTTGTAGAGTTTGTTTATGGCTGGGGTCCACCAGACTGGATGCTTGCCTTTGGTACAAAGAGTCTTTGTTTTGCTTGGGATTGCCTTATCCATGCAGTCCTGCAGGTGCTGGTAGAAGGCATTTGTAAGTGATTCAGCGGCTTGAGTACTGTTTTCCTGGGGCCTTAAAGGAGACCACACTAGTCTTTAGAAGTGTGAAGTCGGCTTTTGAGAAGTTCTTTACTGTGGTCTTTTTTATTTCTGGTGGGGGTGGTATGAGGACCTCCAGTGGTCTGATCTCACCAGTGAGGGGTACACCTCCGGTGTTGAACATTGTGCTCCCATGTTCGTGATGATGAGATCAAGTATGTTATCTCCTCTTGTGGGGATGGTGACTAGTTGTTCCATGGCATTTGAGTTTATGAATTCCAGGAACTTTTGGGCTAGGGTGTTTGGGCTTGAGTAGTGTTCCCAGTCTATATTAGGGTAATTGAAGTCACCTAGTATGATGGTGTTTGGTGATACATTTATCCCCTCTAGTGTTTTCAGGAAGGCCATGTGAGGTTCCTGAGTTTGTGAGGGTGGCCTGTAACATGCTACAATTTGCAGAGCAGTCTTGCCTATGGTTAATTGCACCTGGATGGTCTCCGATGCATCGCGGCGTTGCCACCAGTCTTGAGGTGTGGGTGTCCTTGATGAATATGGATACCCCTCCTTTCTTGGTATTGTCCAGATTTTGGGGCGGGCATGATATGAGGTAAAACCTGATAGCGGGGTGCTCTCAGGAGCCTTGAACCAGGTTTCTGTCACAGCACAGACATCGATGTTCTCCATACTGAGAAGGGCCTCGAGTCGTGCATTTTGAGATTTAGACTTCTGGCATTGAGCAGCATTACCCTTAGTTTTTCCTTTTTGTGTTCTAGGGTGGTAGGTTTAGAATTTGAGCCTTGCCTAAAAAGGCACTATGGGGTGGCAAGAGCCTTTGCCAATATCCGAATCCCAGGGTAACAGGTGCAAGCCGCCTCATGGGCCTGACTTAGCGTGGCTTGTCCAGCATGTCATCCCAGGCAGACAGACACTGGATCCCCTTTGAATGACACCAATTGTTAAAGCTGATCATCTTATCTCTGTATTGTGGCATCATTCTTGGTGAAGGTAGGATACTGCTCAAGGTCAGGGTCATACCTGTCTGGGCTACATAATCAGAGAGCTCCTCAATGTCTCTTTTCATGTAGTCCAGGAGGCGCCTCAGGTCGCTGACACCAGCGTGGACAATGACTGAATCATATTTGTACCTGCTGTTGAGAGACCTGAGTGCTTGCTTATGTGGCGGATTCTAGCGCCCGACAGGCTTACTGTGACCTTCTCCTTACTCAGTCTGGTGAGGGGACGCCAGTGTGTCTGACTATGGAGTCACCAATGACTAGTGTGTCTGGCATTGTGTTTGGCCTTAAGGGCTGTGACTGTTTGACACTCTGACTGTGAGGTCTATGTGTTGCAGGTGTTGTGTTCTGAGGTGGTGGTTGTTTGGGTGTCTGCTTTGGTGGCCTCTGCTGTTTTGGTAGATTTTGATCAGAGCCTCGAGTATGTCTTTGTGTGTTTATGTGTATGATTTGAGGTTGTAATGGTAATATGTGAGACTGGGTCTATAGTGTGTGGTAACCTTCTCCTCCTGACTGGTCTTGCCAGTCCTATGTTGAGAGCTCAGCCTCCAGTTTGGCATGTAGTTGCATCTCTCGCATGTATTTGTGTTTTGTGGGAGGAGGAGAGGGTTGTCTGTGTACATGAGGCAATTGTAACATTGCCTCAATATCCCAGGTTCACCAGCTGAGGAGGAGGGGACACTAGCAACTGATCCTCGACATGCTAGAAGGAATAGACAAAAACTTTAAAAAGATTCCGGGACGTGGGTGACCGAGAAATGGGGGTTGCCTTTTGGGGTACTATCTATGACAAGAGTGCCGTATCAAGGTAATAAGTACTGTAGGAGCAAGTGCTACGTTTAACAGATAGAGAATAGTCTACTTGGAGTCAAGTAGAGATGATCTTTTAATTATAGGATACGCTGATTAGATCAGTAGTATAGTTCGAGGAAGGTAGTTTTAAGGGAAAATTTGAAGAGTGGACTTTAGGTAGCCGAATAGTTTAAACCTGCTTAACGGCGCTGCCCTAGTGTGCAACAGTAGCAACTCAATCGCTTAAAGCGTGCTTTATAGCAGGGGCTGGAAAAGACAGGAAATGACCCAAATTGGCCAACAAACCACAAGTCACTGCCCTAAACCACTCCTCCGAGGACAAATGAAGGAGTTATGGAAATGACCCCTAGTGGCCAATAAAACTACAGTTTCAAGTCAGTAACCACCTCTCCGGGGGGCAGGGAAGCTGCTCAATGTTAGTCACTCCCACTGATAAACACAGAGACCCTCCTTCAGCCCAAGCAAAAATGGCCTCACAGAAACTTTCAAACAGTTCAGGAACAGCAAGCCTGTAACTGAACTTTTTTAACTCTCAGAAAGGTGGGAAAAAAGCAAGATTTTTTTTTTGTTTTTGTTTTTTACAGAGATAGCAGAGGTTCACAAGTAATATCAAGTTATGGACACTACAAATAATAGACAAAGGTTACAGGTTCCATTTTCACACATTACCAAAAAGAAAAGGCATGCCAGACCTGCCACCAAATCAAAGGGCAGAGGCTTTGAAACAAATCTCCAGCTTAATGCAAATGAAAGCTATAGAAAAGGTTCCTCTCTCAGAACAAGGCCAAGGATTTTATTCCAGACTTTTCCTTGGGCCAAGAAAAGAAAAACAATGGAGGCCTCTTCTCGACTTGTCCGCACTGAATACTTATCTCATTGTACCAAAGTTCAAAATGCAGACTCTACAGCAGCTCCTTCCCATGCTGGGCAAGTGGTCTTGGCTGGTAACTCTAGACCTCAAGGAGGCATACCTGCATGTCCCTATCAGACAAAGTTGCAGTAGACACCTCAGATTTCTTGCAGGTTCAGAGCATTATCAATTCTCAGCATTGCCCTTTGGCTTATCTACTGTGCCCAGAGTATTCACGAAATGCCTGGCATCAGTAATTGCACACTGCAGACTTCAGGGGATTCAAATATACCCATATCTGGACGACTGCCTTATACAAGCGGACAGCCAACAAACTTTGGTAAAACATTTGAATTACGCCATTCACCTACTTCAGGCCCTGGGATATACAGTCAACATTCACAAATCAAGACTTGTTCCATCCCAAAGAATAACCTTTCTGGGTGCGAATCTAGATACAACCACCCAAATGGCTTTCCTCAGAAGAAAAACAGTCAGCTACCAGATTACTTCAAAAGTCTGACAAGAAAAACTCAGCTGACTGCAAGGAAAATCCTGCAGGCCCTGGGTTACATGGCTTCTTGCATCCTTCTGATTCCACAAGCAAGGCTGCATATGAGGAAACTACAATGGGTACCTAAGGAGTTTATGGTCTCAGCACAGTCACAGCTTGGAAACTTTGATACCACTCATCCCATGCCTCCAAAGGGAATTTTTGTGGTGGGCTCAAGCAAGCCAGTCAAACAGGGGTCTGCCCTTCAGCAAACCAATAGCCAGCCAAACCATTACAACTGACGCTTCAGACCACGGATGGGGAGCGCACATGGAGGGCAGATGCATTCAAGGTCTATGGTCACAAAAAGAGCTACACATGCACATAAACAACAAGGAACTTCTGGCAGTGATACATGCAGTCGAAGCCTTCAAACCTTTTCTGCATCAAGGCCACCTACTAATAAGGACAGACAACACCACAGTTATGTGGTACATAAACAAGCAAGGAGGCACCCATTCATATCCTCTTTGCAGACTGGCAATGAATCTATGGGAACTTTCCTTGAAACTCAACATAGAGCTGCAATCTCAATTTGTGCCAGGGAAAGACAATATACTGGCGGACAGCTTAAGCAGAAATATCATGGATGCACACGAATGGATGCTGCACCCAGACATCTTTCTACAGATAACACAATCATTGGGCAGGCCGGACATAGATCTTTTTGCCTCCCCCCACAATCATCAGCTGAAAAAATTCTGCTCAAGGAAATACCACCCACAAGCATGGAAAGTGGACACCCTCTCTTTCAGCTGGAGAACTCTAACAGTGTATGCATTTCCACCTCACCCATTAATGACCAAGGTCTTACTGAAGATCAGGACAGAGCAGCCAAAAGTGATTCTGATAGCTCCAGACTGGCCAAGACAGCACTGGTACCCACTGTTAAAGAGCATGTCACGCACGAAACCATGGCCTCTTCCTCAGTGGCCACTGCTCCTGACACAGCACAATTACAAAACTCTGCATTCCAACCTGAAAACCTTGCAACTAACAGCCTGGAAAATACCTTGATTCCTCCTCAGGATAGGCTATCCCAGAGAGTGAAGGATATTATCATGGAAGCTCGCCGGCCTTCCACAAGAAAGGCATATTCAGCAAAATGGAAAAGATTTCACATTTGGAACACCACAAAGGGCCTAGATGTGACTGATGAACATGGCGCGTATCCTGGAATACTTGGCAGAAATGTTCCACAGTGGCCTGTCGTACTCTTCCATTAAAATTCATGCTTCAGCAGTTTCAGCAGAGTACAATACTGATCCACCTGTCTTCTCACATCCTCTCCTAAGGCAGTTTCTAAGAGGGATTAAAAACATCAAGCCTCCAAGGACACCACCACTGCCTACTTGGGACCTTAACTTCGTGTTGAAAAAACTAACACTGCCTCCCTTTGAACCAGCAGCATCTGCAGAGCTACAGTTCTTGTCTTGGAAGACTGCCTTCCTTCTGGCCATAACCTCAGCAAGAAGAGTATCTGAGTTACAGGCCCTCATGGCAGTACAGCCATTTACTATTTTTCATCAGGACAGAGTCTCATTGAGAATCAATCCTGCATTTATGCCAAAGGTGGTATCCAGGGTCTCATTAAACCAAGCTATTCATTTGCCTACCTTCTTTCCGAATCCACAAAACAAAGGGGAGAAACTTCTGCACACCCTGGACATACACAGACAGTTGTGCTACTACTTGGACAGAACTAAAAGTTACAGAAAAACTGACCAGCAGTTGGTAGCATATGCTGCTAGTGCACAAGGAAAAGCAATTTCCAAACGGACTATCTCAAAATGGATAGGGAATTGCATTCGTTTTTGTTACTCCTTTCATGGAATAACTGTGCCAGCTAACATTAGACCTCATTCCACGAGAGCCACAGCCACCTCCACAGCCTTCGTGGCTACCAAGGACATTTTAGAAGCTGCTACATGGAGCTCCGTGCATATTTTTTTCAAGCATTACAATTTACCTTTATATTCCAGTTCCAGAGCAGGCTTTGCTACAGCAGTCCTGCAGGGCATTTTAGCTACACCATCCTATACATAAATCCTCCACCCCCAGATTGGCTATGGTATTCTACCCATATGTGATGACTGCAGATGCATCCTTGAAGGACATAGTATAGTTTTGTACCTACCATAAATGTAGATGTCCGATAGGTATGCATCTGCAGTCAGGTTTTCCCTCCCTCCTTCCCCTCTGTGGTATTTCTTGGGTAATACTCCCTCTTATAGCTAGCTGGGGTTATCTATTATGATGTATTTGTTTTTTATTACTGTGCATGTTTGGAATATTTTGCATTTCTCCAAATTTAGCCTTCCTTAGAGGGCACCTGGCATCTGGGGCAAGAAAAACTGAGGAAGATGGCGTCGGCTGACTCTTTTATACCCCATGCGCTCTGACGTCGGGGAAAGGGCGACATCAGCCGACGCCAGACCCAGACTTTGGAATCCGGCCGACCGAAGGGCTGCCTGAGGCAGGACAACCCATATGTGATGACTGCAGATGCATACCTATCGGACATCTACATTTATGGTAGGTACAAAACTGTACTTTTTCTGCCTTAATGACCCTAAAGCCTCTTCAAGGGGGTTTCAGTACATGCTCTTCCTTGGACTTCTACCTTTTCTAAGCTGCTTAAGGGAACTGGATTCCCTTGGATGAGGATTTGTCTGATGAGGGGGTCCTTTTCTCCTCCTCTTTACAGATGCCTTCACCTTTGGCTTATGGTTTTGATGAGGTGTCCGTTAGCCCTGAGTCTCTTTTTTGAGTAATTGTCCTTTGGGGTATGATTGCAAGGATGATGGAATTCTTTAAATGGGATTCTAAGTGTCTGATATTCAGAGAAGATATGAGTTGCTTCAGGTGGATACTGCCAAACCGTCGGCAGTTCCTCCTGTGTTGACTGCCTTGTTAGATACTTTCATTGCTGCTTCCAAGTCCCCTGATTCTCAGCCTCCTGCACATAAGAAACTTGATAAGTTCTATAAGGTTCCTGAGGATCGTCAATTTTTATTTAAATGTCCTTCTGCTGATCCTGCAGTGGTGTCACTCTCTTCTGAAAAACATTCTAAACTTTTGCCCTCTTCCAAACTTTTGCTTTCTGATAAAAATACTAGGGCTTATGGAGAGGATTGGTAAGAAAGTTTACACTGCTTATACTTTGACCTTAAGGGCTATTAATTGCAAAACCCAAATGACCAAGTATGCTGTTACCTTGCTCAGACTTGACAGATTCTGACCTCCCGGATTCTGGCGGCAGGTCCGCTGCTTTATCTTTTTAAAGTTCTGCTCACCACACTAAGTGCAGTTATGATGTTGCTGGCACCTGTTCTAGGGCTGCGTCTTTTTGGTCTGTCATAAGGCATTCCTGGCTTCTTCTCCACACTCTGCTTGAAGTTAAGGCAAGCTGTTGGATGCTGCTTTTTGGGACTGCTGCTACTGACATATTTAAGTCTCTACAAGAGAAAGGCAAAGCCTTGCAAGAACCTTTAACGTGTTTTTGTCTCTTCTATCCCTAAGTTCCAGAGGAACTATCCTTCTAGATCTGCTTTTGTGCGCAGGCACCCCCACCAGGCCTCCAAGGGTAGGAAGATTTCTGTGACCCAGAAGCCTTCTTTATCTGATAACTTTGCTTCTCTTTGACAATTCACCCCTCCTCCTTTTAGTCCAGGTCCCTTTGTTTCTCAGTTTGTCTTCCAATTTGGAGTCTCATCACGTAGAAAGAACCCAAGTGTCCAGTCATCCGTCAGGGTTACTTTGTGGTATGGAAATCCCCCCCCCCCCCTTTTAGGGATTCCTCAATCTCCACTAAAGCAACTTCCTCTTTTCCTGACGGCTCTAAGGTCCTTGGTGAACGAAGGAGCCATTTAACCTGTGCCCCCTTCCCAAGTGAGAATGGGGTTTTATTCCAAGATGTTCCTGATTGCGCGAGAGGAGGACATTTAGAGACCTGTATTTGATCTCTCTCATGGCTGAACACCTTTCTGAAGGTTCCTTCTTTTCAGATACTTATTCTTCAAACTCTGTTTCTTCTTTTAATTCCCAGGCTTGTCTAGTGTCCTTGGATCTGAAAGGTTCTTACCTTTATAGTCCTGTTTACTCTCTCTTCAGGAAGTTTTTATATTTCTCCGTCTTCCTCTCATTTTCAGATGTTCATCATGTTTCACTGTTGCAGTCATTACTCTTGGATTATCCTGCTGGCAGGCTACCCGCAATTGGCCTGAATTCCAAAGTCCTAGTCTGGCGTCGGTTGCTGTCGCTTTTTCCCTGATGTCAGTGCGCCAGGGGTATAAAAGATGCAGCAGATGCCATTTTCTTCAATCTTTCTTGCCACGCGTTGCCCGAAGCAAAAGCAGTTCACAAGTGCCGGTCGGCAGACTCCTGAGATTTTCAAATCCGAATTTCAGAACCGAAGTCTTCATTAAAGCTAAGTACCCCATTGGGGAAACTTTTTTCTTGCTCCAGACCGATGTCAGAAAAAGTTAACAATTGTATTTCTTGTGGGAAGCAAATACCTCTTAAGGATTTTCACTCTTACTGTATTACTTGCCAAGGCCCTGACCACAGCATTTCTAGCTGTCAGTTTTGTGCAAGATTTAACCAACGCACTATTAAGTGTCTGTTCGATTTTGCATTTCATTACTTTGGTCGAAGGTTTAATTATGTAATGCCGTCGGAACAGCCGACAACCGGAGTTTACAAAAAACGCAAGGACAAGGAAAAGGATAGGCATCCGAGGTCCAAAACCGATGAGGCCTCCGTTAGGCCAGTCGCCAGTTCTCAGGCGCTTTCGCAGCCCCTGGCGCCCGCTACCTCAGAACCACAGGCCGCTTCCAACTCCCACGTGGAGCCGACTGGGTCTCTGGATACTCAAGTTATTGGACACTCTGAAATCATTAACTCAGATGGGTCCGGAGCCGCTGAGCAGGCATCAGCTTCTGAGGGTGTCTTCAGACCTACACAGTTGTATATTAATCCATCTTCAGCTTCAAAGACAGACTAAAGCAGCTCTAAAGACAAAGAAACAAGTACAGCATTCTCCTACTCAGACTTCCATGCCTAAAAAACAGATGCTTAAAATGGCCGAAGACCTAATTACTTTGATCAGGTGTTCCCATCCAGCTCCTGATAAGAGGCCTAGGCAAGAGACAATATGATTATTCTGATCAGGTTTCTATTTCCTTTGATTCCTCTTCTGAACAGGATTATTTTTTTCCTCCCTATGAGGATTCTGATGCTGAAGAATCCATTCCTTCAGCTCTCCTCCTGAGGATTATTCTTTTGGGGAAACACTGCATACCATGAGAGAGCACTGGGAGAGCCAAGATTACTGAATCTAAGAAAAGGCTCTCAGAGACTTCCTGCTATTACCTCAGCACAGACCCCTTGCTATTCCACCTGTTCTAGATATTGTAGATTATGTATTTTCAGAGACCTGCCTGTCCCCTGCTCTTTACCTCCTGCACCTGCTAAGCCTGACAGATACTACAGGGTCCCAGATTCTCATAAATTCCTAAACAAAAACCCCGCTGCTGACCCAGAAACTATATCTCAGGGTCCCAAAGGGGTGAAAGCTTCCACTGCAAAAAACCCTGTCCCCTCTGATAGGGATTCTAGGGCACTGGACAGCTGGGGGGGAAAAGTTTACACTTCTGCTACCTTGGCTGTAAGGGCTTTAAATTGTCAGTTTCATGTGCTTAAATATCAGCAATACTTAATGTCACTGCTTAAACAGAAAATGTTAACAAATTCTGAATGTTCAGAGAACAAGGAAATGCAGGATTTATTGCATGCAACTGAAGAAGTCAGAAAGCATACTTTGCAGTGTGGTTATGATTCACTGGAGGCCTCTTGCAGGTCCGCTGTTACAGGTTCTGTTATTAGAAGGCATGCTTTGTTAAAGAAACAGAATCTACCTGATCATGTTAAAGCAACATTATTAGATGCTCCATTACAACATGATACTTTGTTTGGTGCTAAAGCAGAAGAGGTGTTGAAAAAAATGGAGGATAAAGCGAAATCCATACAGACAGTTAAGGATTTTTTTACAGGTACAGCCACCCAGATTTAGCAGGAACTGGCCTTCCAAAAATTGGTCCTTTCCAGTGTCAGGCCACAAAGAGGCAGATACAGACATCCCAGAGGCAGATCTCAGCCCCACGGCTCATACAGGCCTAAACAATGGGGTGCTCCTACCTCCAAAAGCGGAGAAGACAAAACTCAATCTTACAGGAAACAGTCCCAATGACTTTCCTCTGCCAGATCCAAGCAATTTTCTTTTGGCAGCCCCCTTAGGGGGGAAACTAGCACTTTTTTCACCAAATTGGCAAATGATTACCCAAGACAAATGGGTTTTGAACATAGTGTCCCAGGGCTAAAGGTTCCATTTTCACAC
This sequence comes from Protopterus annectens, assembly GCF_019279795.1. NCBI lineage: Eukaryota > Metazoa > Chordata > Ceratodontiformes > Protopteridae > Protopterus > Protopterus annectens. The sequence goes on from NC_056727.1 coordinate 934,168,923, forward strand.
CCTACCAAGGGCAAAAGGCATGCCAGACCTGCCACACAATCAATGAGCAGAGGCCCAAAAGCAAATTACAGCTGTCATGGACATGAGGGCCATTCAACAAGTACCACAACAAGAGCAAGGGCAAGGATTTTACTCGAGGCTTTTCTTGGTGCCCAGAAAGGACCTGTCTATACTACACACGTTTCTGGAGGTTCCAAAATTCAAGAGGTTGAGACTACAGCAGCTACTGCCCATGCTGGGCAAGTAGGCTTGGCTCGTAACTTTGGACCTAAAAGAGGCATACCTGCATGTCCCAATCAGACAATCTTGCATAAGGTACCTCAGATTCATAGCTGGCTCAATGCACTTCCAGTTCTCTGCACTGCCCTTTGGCTTATCTACTGCGCTTAGGGTCTTCACAAAATGCCTGGCACCAGTAATTGCATTTTGCAGACAAAGAGGAATCCAAATAGAGAACAAAGACATTATTCTAAAGCATCTGGCGTTTGTAAAAAGACTACTAATTTGTCTAGGGTACACAGTAAACAAAAATAAATCAAAACTAGTACCCTCTCGAGAGAATAATCCTGGGTGCAAGCTTAAATACAACTGGCCAGATGGTTTCTCATGCCAGACAAACAAAGGCAACTGACTTCTTACTTCAAAAAGTTGGCAACAAAGACCCAGTTATCTGCAAGGAAAATCCTGCAGGCCTTGGGCTTCATGGCATCCTGCATTCTGCTAATTCCATATGCCAGACTGCATATGAGGAAACTACAGTGGTTTCTAAAAAGTGTTTGGACTCAGCATTGCCACAGCCGGGAGACAGTAATTACCCTGATTCCCTGCCTGCAACAGGAGTTTCGATGGTGGGCACAGGCTTGTCACCACAAGGGTCTGCCATTCACTGTACCCACGGCCAGACACTGACAATGGATGCATCAGATTATGCCTGGGGGGGGGGCATATGGCAGGAAAATGTATTCGGGGCACATGGTCTGCAAGCCAGATGCATCTTCATATTAATCAAAAAGAGATGCTAGCTGTTCAGAATGCCCTGACCGCTTTCAAGGGCCTACTTCATCCAGGACAACTACTGATAGACGGACAATACTACGGTCATGTGGTACATAAGCAGGGAGGCACACATTCCTACCCCCTCTGCAGACAAGCAATGACCTTGTGGGGCGCTGCACCGACTTTCCAAGTTCACCTGCAAGCACAATTCCTGCCAGGAAACACACATACTCTCAGACGAACTAAGCAGAAACCTCATGGATCCCCACGAGTGGAAACTGGATCCCCAAGTCTTCAGCATGATTAAAAGAGAATGGGGATGCCCAGACCTAGATCTATTTGCCTCCCCTCACAACTTCCAATTACAGAGATTTTGCACAAGGATTTATCACAAACAAGCATGGAGAGTGGACGACCTGTCCCTCAGCTGGATAAACGTAACAGTATATGCCTTTCCTCCACTGCCTCTCCTTCCCAAGGTACTCCTAAAAGTCAGACAAGAGAAGCCAAAAATTATACTGATTGCACCAGACTGGCCACGCCAGCACTGGTACCCAATCCTAAAGAGCTTGTCTCAAGATCCAGCATGGATATTGCCTCAGACTTCCCACTTGCTGACCCAACAAAACAATCAGATCCTGCACAGTCAACTCAGGACCTTAAATCCGGCAGCATGGTGGATAATGTAGCCATTCAGAACACTCCTCTTTCGAAAGTTATCTTGGCCCAGTACCAGAAAATGTTGTGCAGAAAAATGGAAGAGATTCTGTGCTTGGAACCAGGAACAAGGCATTGACACGTATGTACCAAATATTCCTCAGATTTTACAGTACCTAACTGAGATACTGGACCAAAGGCCTTTCCTTTTCATCAGTTAAGATTCATGCCTCTGCCATTTCAGCCCATTACAATACGGAACCACCATATCTTTTCTCATCCGCTAATAAGGCAGTACCTCAGAGGGGCAAAAACATCAGGCCTCCAAGGAGAGTGCCAATTCCGGCATGGGACCTCAGTTATGTCTTGGAAAAACTCACACTGCCTCCCTTTGAGCCAGCCTCAACAGCTGATATAAAGTTCTTATCCTGGAAAACAACTCTGCTCCTAGCAATAACCTCTGCAAGACGAGTCTCTGAGTTAGCACTACTCATGGCAGTGGAACCTTTTATCATTTTTCATCCAGACAGGGTTTCTTTGAGGACAAACGCAACATTTATGCCTAAGATGGTGTCCAGTGTGACCCTCAACCCAAACCATTCACTTGCCTACCTTTTATCCAAACCCACAGAACGAGTGTGAGAAAATTCTGCATTCTTTGGATATACACAGGCAGCTACGCTTCTACTTGGACAGAACTAAAGCTTTCAGAAAGACTGAGCAACTCTTAGTGTCATATGCTGCAGGATCACAAGGAAAGGCCATTTCAAAACAGACTATTTCTAAATGGATAGGTCATTGCATCCGTTTCTGCTATTCTCTGCATGGCAAACCAGTGCCTAAGGGCATTAGGCTTCATTCTACCAGAGCAGCAGCCACTTCAGCAGCCTTCCTCAGAGGAGTACCAACCAAAGACATCTTAGAGGCTGCAACTTGGGAGTTCAGTGCACACTTACAAAGCACTACCACTTACCTCTTTACTCTAAATCCAGAGCAAGTTTTGCCACTGCAGTGCTGCAGGGCCTCATAGCCTCTCCTAATCCTATTTAGCTCAACCACCCATCCTCAGCTTTGGGATTCAACCCAAGAGTAATGACTGCAACAGTGAAACACGATGAACATAGTACAGTTGTGTACCTACCATAAATGTAGATGTTCGAGTGTATTCACTGTTGCAGTCCAGGTTACCCTCCCTCCGTCCCCCTTTCTTTTGCTGGGGTTTATCTGTACTTCCCTATTCTATACAAACCTATGTGGTGTATTTGCTTGTAGATGAAGGAAATGTTTCTTTACTGCATGCATGTTTATTTGCATAATATATTAGCCTACCCTTTTGGGGGCAAGAAAAACTGAAGAAAATGGCATCTGCTGCATCTTTTATACCCCTGGTACACTGACGTCAGGGAAGAGGCGACAGCAACTGACGCTGGACCAGGACTTTGGAATTCAGGCTGACTGCGGGTAGCCTGCCAGCAGGATAACCCAAGAGTAATGACTGTAACAGTGAATACACTCTAACATCTACATTTATGGTAGGTATACAACTGTACTTTCTCTGCTTTGCCGTTTGGCCTCTGTACTGGCCCAAGGGTTTTCACAAAATGAACAGCTCTTGTGGTTCCCTCTGCAGGCTCCAAGGCATTCAAATTTTTCCATCTCTAGGTGACCTGTTGCTTCAGGCACCTTCTCAGTCATTTGTTACAGGATCTGTAGTTCATCTCTCCTTCAAAGTCTGGGATTTACTATCAACTTCCAAAAGCCCATCCTGACTCCCTCTTAGGATCATGTGTATCTGGGATGCAGGATTCAGACAGTCTCAATATAAGCATATCTTCCATCGCCAAAAGTATGGTCATTGACCACCTTCTTTCAGTCTCCTCTTCCTCTGACTGCCATGCCAGCCAGCGAGTTTCTGCAGGCCCTGGGATTTATGGCTTCTTCAATTCCAATGCTTCCTCTTGCCATGCTGCACATGTGGAGACTTCAGTGGTACCTCAAGTCAGTTTGGCTGCAGCATTGTCACCCTCTAGACTTCGATGTACCTCACCTTCCCTCTGTCAAGAAGTTTGTTTGAGTAGTGGATTCGACAGTCTGATCTTAACCCAGGCCGACCCTTTTAGCCTCTGGCCCTCCCCATCGTAAGTCAGACCATATCAACATCAGAGATGTGGGCTCTGATTCTGGCCCTTCAGGCTTTTCACCCCGTGTTCTGTCCCTGCTCCATGAATGTGTATACAGACAACGCTACAGTGATTTGGTGCGTCAACAAGCAGGGAGACATGAAATCTCTCCTCTCCTGGATGGCACTTCAGGATTGGGAAGTGGCTCTGAGTTATCAGTTAACACTTCAGGCAGTGTACATTCCTTCATTGTGCAGTCTAATGGCAGGCTGTCGGAGCAGGTCCAAAGCCCAGGCTCACGAATGAATGCTTCACAGAGACGTGTTTCTGAACACAGTTCATTTGTGGGGTATTCCTCAGGTAGAGCTTTTTGCCTCCCTTTGAAAAGGCAACTTCTTTGTGTTTGAGTGCCATGGAAGACTGCTGCCATTTTTTTTCCTTGGAAGGGGATGTTTCTTTATGCTTTCCGTCCTCTTCCTCTACTTCCAAGTGTGCTGCAGAAGATTCAGCTGGACTCCCCAGAAATCCTGCTAGTGACTCCCTTTTGGCAGAGACATTACTAGTTCCCCCTCTTAATGCATGTGGCCAGTGGCAGTCATTACAAGTTACCTCACCGGTTGGATCTCTGTGGTCTCTCATCCATCCTCAGTAGTCCACTCTGCATCTGACACTGTGGTGATAGGGTTTTGGTCCTTTTCGGGCACCTCTGTTTTGAGGACGTGCTCAGGATTTTACAGGACAGAAGGAAATCCTCAACCAGTAACTCTTGTGTCCAAGTGAAAAAATTTTGGTCTGGTACCATGCTTGTAACCTGAACCATTTTCAGTGGGCTCCTTGTGGTCCTCTTAATTTTTGATTTGCTCCAGTTTGGCCTGGCCTGTTCTTCTGTGAAGGCCTGTCAGCCATTTTTCTTCAGGACCTTAATTTTGTTTTGTAAAAATTGACTCAGGCTTTTTTTGAGCCTGCAGATTCTGCTTCTTTGCAACATTGTATCTGGAAGACTGTTTTGTTGCTGGCTGTTATTTCTGCTTGAGTGTTTGAGCTCCAGATCCTTGTATCCATTCCTTCTTGTTTGGCTTTTCACAGGGACAAGGTGTCCTTTCATACTAATCCTCCTCTTACGCCCAAGGTAGTAAACAAAGTTGTCCTTTAGTCAGTGCAACTTTCTCCTTTGTCCCTTCTCTTCAGTCTGCTAGTGAGGGGGTCCTGCATACTTTGGATTTGCACAGACAGCCTGGGTACTATTTAGATAAAGCTAATATAGCCAATCAACTTTTTGTTTCCTTTCATCCCAGGTCATTGGGTTTTCCTGTTTCTAAGCACACCATCTCCTCCTGGATACGCAAGGCCATTTCATTTTGTTTTCATGGCAAATCTCTGTCTACTGTCAGAACTCATGTTACCTCTTCTGGTGCCCTCTCCAAGGGATTGGGCAACAGTTCCATCCTTGAAGCTGCTACTTGGTCTTCAGTGCATACCCTTACTAAGCATTAAGTTGGATATGTTTTCTAGGGCCAGAGCAGCTTTTGCTGTAACTTTTTTGTGTGGGTTTGTTGAGGGCTCTCCTCAGCCTTCCACCTCCTATTTTGTTTCTTGAGCTTTTTTACTCTCTATGTGGAATACTGCAACAGTGATATAGAAGAACATAGTACAGTTGTGTAAAATCAGATGTCTTCTGCACTGTTGCAGTATTCGCTCCCTCCTGCAAACCCCATTTTGTTCTGCATTTTTTTCTTTCGGGATGTGCATGGACGACTTTGCCCTATGGGGACTGATCTCTTCTGGGACAATTCAGATGTTTTTCGTGTTTCACTGTTGCAGTCATTACATTTGGGTAATCTACTGGCAGGTTGCCCTCAGGTCGGCCTGATTAACAGCGTCTTGGGTCCTGTGTCAGTTGCTGTCCCTTCTTCCATGACGTCAGGTCATCAGGGGTATAAAACATGCAGCCGATGCCATTGCATCAGTCTTATTGCCGCACGGTGCCCGAAACAGAAGCAGTTCGCAAGTGCCGGTTGGCTAACTACCTGAAATTTTCGTTTTCGAGTTTCAGAACCGAAGTCTTCAACTAAAAGCTAAGTATCCCATTGGGAAGCTTTTTTCTTGCTCCTTACCGATGTCAGTAAAAGTTAATTGCATTACTTGTGGGAAGCAAATACCTCAAGGATTTTCATTTGTACTGTATTCCTTGCCTAGGCCCTGACCACAACGTGCCTTGCTGTCGGTTTTGTGCTAAATTTAATAAATACACGATTGAACATCAGTATATTTTTGCTTCTAAATATTTTGGCTCAAGATTTAACTATCCAGAAATGTCAGTTAGCAATCCAGCTACCAGAATACCTAAAAAACGCAAAGAAAAAGACAGAGAGAGACTGTCAAGGTCCAAAACCGACAAAGTTTCTCCTAAGCCAGTTGCCGGTACTCAGCGCGGTGCTTTCGCAGTCCCTGATACCCACTACTTTTGATTCGCTGGCCTCTACTGAGACCCATTCGGAGTCCGGTATGCCACAAGAAGCTTTAAGTAGTGAACCCGCGGATGTCTCTACCTTAGATGGGTCTGGAGCCGCTGTGCAGGCACCGGCTTCTGAGGGTGTTTTCAGGTCTAAAGATTTGTATATTAAACCAACGCCATCTTCAAAACTAAGGCCAAAATCTACTTCTATGTCTACAAAACTGATGCTTGGGCCACATGTACAGGCCCCAATGCCTAAAAAACAAATGATCAAAATGGCTGAAGGTTTAATTACCTTGATCAGGGGTAGCCATCCCCCTCCTGCTAGGAGGCCTAGGCAGGGCACTAACTATGAATCTTCAGATCAGGTTCTTCTGATGATTCTTCTGAACAGGATTTATCTATACCTATTTATGAGGACTCTGATGCAGAAGATTCCATCCCTTCTGCTTCTCCCACTGAGGATTTCTCTTTTGGAGAAACTTTACATACCTTAAGTGAACACTTCCACTGGGAAAGTCAGGATTTCTCTGAATCTGAAAAGAGACTTGGGGATTTCCTTCTTCCTCAGCATAGGCCTTTGGCTATACCTCCTGTTCTAGACATTGTTGTTTTTTCAGAATCCAGTATGACCCCTGATTCTCTGCCACCTGCTTTTAGTAAGCTAGACAGATACCACAGGGTTCCTGACTCCCACAAATTCCTTTTCAAGAACCTTACTGCTGATCCTGAAACCATTTCTCAGGGTCCCAAGGGCGTTAAGGCCTATGCTGCTAAAAATCCAACCCCCTCTAACAAGATTCCAAGGCGCTGGATAGATGGGGTAAGAAGGTTTACCCGCCTGCAACCTTGGCAATCAGGGCTTTAAACTGTCAATTTCATATACTTAAATATCAACAGCATGTTATGGGTCTACTTAAACATAAAATGATGTTGATCTCTGACTGTGTGGAAAATAAGAGTTGCAGGATTTATTACAGTCAGCTGAACAAGTTGGAAAACATAATTTGCAATGTGGTCTTGATTCTTTGGAGGCCCCTTGCAGGGCTGCTGTAACTGGATCTGTGATAAGAAGGCATGCTTGGCTCAGAGAGCAAAATCTGCCTGACCATGTTAAAGCAAAATTGTTGGATGCTCCTTTACAACAGGACAGTCTCTTTGGTAATAAGGCTGAAGTTTTAAAAAAGATGGAAGATAAAGCTAAATCTATGCAAACTGTGAAAGATTTCTTACAAGTGCAGTCACCCAGATTTAGTAGGCACTGGCCTACTAAGAACCGGTCCTTTCCAGTTCCCTCGAGAGCCGCTCAAGTCAAATCCAGACATTCCAAAGGCTCCAGGTTTCAGTCACAAGGTACTTTTAGAACAAAACAATGGGGTACCTCCAAACCTGGAAGCAACAAGGCACCGCCCTATGGTAAACAGTCTCAATAACTTTCCTCTACAATCACCAAGCGCTTACCTTTTGGCCGCCCCTTTGGAGGGAAAGCTGGCACTTCATGCACGAAACTGGCAACTAATTACCCAGGACAAATGGATTTTAAATATAGTATCCCAGGGATACAGGTTTCATTTCCACACTTTGCTAATCCCAAATGGATGGCCAGACCTACCTCCAAATCAGTGGGCAGAGGCCCAGAAACAAGTTATGTCCCTCATGAATATGGGGACTATTCAACCAGTACCATAAGAGGAAAAGGGACAAGGTTTCTATTCAAGACTTTTCCAGGTATCCAGAAAAGACAAATCATGGCGTCCAATTCTGGACTTATCCATGCTAAATACATTTCTGGACTTTCCAAAATTCAAGATGCTGACTCTTCAACAGTTCCTACCTATGCTAGGCAAAGATACCTGGTTGGTAACTAGACTTAAGAGGCTTACCTGCATATCCCAATCAGGGAATCTTGCAGAAGATACCTCCGCTTCAAAGCCGGCTATTTGCATTACCAGATGTTCTTCGTGTTTCACTGTTGCAGTCATTACATTTGGGTAATCCTGCTGGCAAGTTGCCCTCAGTCTGCCCGAATTCCAAAGTCTTGGGTCCTGCGCCGGCTGTCGTCACCCCTTCCCTGATGTCAGATCGTCAGGGGTATAAAAGAAACAGCAGACGCCATTTTATTTTGTCTTTCTTGCTGCGCAGTGCCCGAAGCAGAAGCAGTTCGCAAGTGCCAGTCGGCCGACTCCTGAGATTTTTGAGTTCGAATTTCAGATCCGAAGTCTTCTATAAAGCTAAGTACCCCATTGGGGAAACATTTTTCTTGCTCCAGAACCGATGTCCAAAAAAGTTAATTGTATTTCTTGTGGGAAGCAAATACCTCATAAGGACTTTCATTCTTACTGTATTCCTTGCCCTAGGCCCTGATCATAATTTTCTGGGTTGTCGGTTTTGTGCTAGATTTAACCAACGCACTAAGCGTCGGTATGATTATGCTTTAAACTACTTTGGACACAGATTTAATTATCCAGAAATGTCGGAAAGCCATCCGACTACCAGAGTTCACAAAAAGTGCAAAGAAAAAGAAAGGCACCCGAGACCCAAAACCGACGAAGCTTCTCCTAAGCCAGTCGCCAGTTCGCTGGTTCTCAGTGAGGCGCTTTCGCAGCCCCTGATGACTGCTACTTTAGAGTCGCAGGCCGCTACCGACTCCCACGTGGAGTTTGCCATGCTGCTGGAAACTCAAAGTATTGGAGCCTCGGACGCTAATCCTTCAGATGGGTCCGGAGCCGCTGAACAGGTACCGGCTTCTGAGGGTGTATTCCGATCCAAACACCTATACATTAAACGACTTCAAAGGCAAAGACTAAAGCACCTTCAAAGACAAAGAAGCAACCTCAAGAGCCACGTGGACAGGCCTCCATGCCCAAAAAGCAAATGCTCAAAATAGCCGAAGACTTGATTACCTTGATCAGGGGGTCCCATCCCCCTCCTGATAAGAGGCCTACGCAAGAGACTGACTATGAATCTTCAGATCATTTTTCCATTTCTTCTGATTCCTCTTCTGATCAGGAATATTCTTTTCCCCCCTGTGAGGATTCTGATGCTGAAGAATCCATACCTTCAGCTTCTCCTCCAGTGGATTATTCTTTTGGGGGAAACCTTGCATACCATGAGGGAGCATTTCCACTGGGAGAGCCAAGATTTTTCAGAGTCTAAAGAGAGGCTCCGGGATTTCCTGTTACTACCTCAGCACAAGCCACTAGCCATCCCTCCTGTGTTGGACAATTGTAGATGATGTGTTTTCAGAGTCAGCCTTACCCCTGACTCTCTGCCTCCAGCTCCTGTTAAGCCTGTCAGATATTACAGGGTTCCTGACTCATATAAATTCATTTTTAAAAGCCCTGCTGCAGACCTGGAAACTATTTCTCAGGGTCCCAAGGGGGTTAAGGCTTCCGCTGCAAAAAACCCTACCCCTTCTGATAGGGATTGTAGAGCACTGGATAGATGGGGAAAAAAGGTTTACACATCTGCTACCTTGGCTACAAGGGCCTTAAACTACTAATATCAACAACATGTCTTGGCATTGCTTAAACAGAAAATGCTATTAAATTCTGAATGTGCAGAAAACCAGGGAAATGCAGGGTATATTTGCATGCAGCTGAACAAGTTGTAAAGCATACTTTGTAGTGTGGTTTTGATTCTTTAGAGGCCTCCTGCAGGGCCACAGTTACTGGTTCTGTAATTAGAAGGCATGCTTGAAGGAACAGAATCTGCCTGATCATGTTAAAGCTAAATTATTAGATGCACCTTTACAGCATGATTCTTTGTTTGGTGTTAAGGCAGAAGAGGTGTTAAAGAAAGTGGAGGACAAGGCTAAATCTATGCAAACGGTCAAAGATATTTTACAAGCACAGCCACCTAGGTTTAGTAGACACTGGTTAATAAAGAATTGGTCCTTTCCAGTGTCAGACAGACTTCAAGGGGGTAGACCCAGATGCCCCAGAGGCAGATCCCAGGCTCAAGGTTCATACAGGTCAAAGCAATGGGATGCTTCTACCTCCAAAAGTGGAGAAGACAAATCACAACCTTACAGGAAACGGTCCCAATGACTTCCCCCTGCCTGCACCAAGCACTTAGGGGGAATCCTTTTACTCAAAATTGGCACATTATAACCCAGGACAAGTGGGTTTTAAATATTGTCACAAGACTACAAGTTCCATTTTCATACCCTGTTAAAGACAAACAGCTGGCCAGATCTGCCAAGAAATCAATGGGCAGAGGCACAAAAACAAGTCTCATTCCTCATGGACATGAGGGCCATTCAACAAGTGCCAGAGCAAGAGAGGGGACAAGGATTTTACTCAAGACTGTTCTTGGTACCCAGACAGGACAAGGCCTGGAGGCCAATACTGGACCTATCTATTCTGAATACATTCCTGTTTGTACCAAAATTCAAAATGTTGACTTTGCAGCAACTACTGCCCATGCTGGGCAAGAACGCTTGGCTTGTAATTTTAGACCTAAAAAAGGCATACCTGCATGTCCCAATCAGAGAAATATGCAGAATATACCTCAGATTCAAGGCTGGCTCAATGCATTACCAATTCTCTGCACTGCCCTTTGGCTTATCTACTGCGCCCAGGGTCTTTACAAAGTGCCTGGCACCAGTGATTGCATTCTGCAGACAAAGAGGAATACAAATATATCCTTACTTGGACGATTGTCTGATTTAAGCAGAGAACAAGGACATTCTTCTACAGCATCTGGCGTTTGTGAGAAAACTTCTAACATGCCTAGGGTACACAGTCAGCGAAAAGAAATCAAAACTAGTACCCTGTCAAGAGATGATATTCCTGGGTGCAAGCTTAATTACAACTGCCCAGATGGCTTATCTCACGCCAGACAAAGACAACTGACTACCTACTTCAAAATGTTAGTAACAAAGGCCCAGTTATCTGCAAGAAAAATTCTGCAGGCTTTGGGTTTCATGGCTTCCTGCATCCTACTAATTCCATATGCAAGACTGCATATGAGGAAACTTCAATGGTACCTAAAAAGTGTTTGGACTCAACATTGCCACAGCCTGGAAACTATAGATGTCCTTCAAGGATGCATCTGCAGTCCTAACATATGGGTTGTCCTGCCTCGGGCAGCCCTTCGGTCGGCCGGATTCCAAAGTCTGGGTCTGGCCTCGGCTGATGTCGCACTTCACCCGACGTCATATTTATTGGGTATAAAGGCATCAGCCGACGCCATTTTCCCCAGTCTTTCTTGCCGCGCGGTGCCCGAAGCAGAAGCTGTTCGCAAGTGCCGGTCGGTCATATCCAGAGATTTCTACTACCGAAGACTTCTAAAAAGCTAAGTACCCCGTTGGGGACTCTTTCTTGCCTCAGCCAATGTCAGACAAAGTAAATAATTGTTTAACTTGTGGGAAACAAATACCTCATAAGGATTTCCACTCTTACTGCCTTCCTTGCTTAGGCCCAGACCACGACGTATCAGCTTGTCTAGCCTGTGCTTCCTTCAACCGACGGACACTTAGACGTCGATCGGAGTTTGCAGAGGAGTTTTTTGGTCCTGCTTTTGCGTACAAAATGCCGTCAGAGACTCCAACTTCTCAATTAGCTAAAAAGCGCAAGGAAAAGGACCGACACTCGCGGCCCGCGGTTTCGGCTGAAACCATGGTTAGGCCAACCGCGAGTGTCTCTGTTTCGGCTGAAACCGATCCCCCGGTTCTTTCTTCGGCCGAAAGCTTGCCTCCGATAGCCGAGGCCTCACAGAGCATGGCTGAATCTGCTACTGAATTTACTGCTACAGAAGCAGGCACTCAGGATTTGTCAGACACTATTCCTTTAGACATATCTACCCCTGCACGTGGGGCTGCTAGACCCCCTGCTTCTATGTCTATCAAGGCTTTTGCCAGGGCTAAAGCAGCTAAATCTTCTAAGGCCTTACCTGCTAAAACTCCTTCACATAGGCCTACCTCTAGTTCCCAAATGCTCAGCCTGGCTGAGGATCTCATTTCTTTGATCAGGGGATCCCATCCTCACCCAGACAGGGCCTCTCAGCCCCCTCCACACAAGAGGCCTAGGGCTGAACCCCCGGAACCTGTCTCTACAGATTACTCCTCGGATGACTCAGACATTTCAGACCCTCATGAAGGCCCATATTCTCCTTATGAGGATTCTGATGCAGAAGACTCCATTCCTTCTGCTTCTCCTCCTGAAGAATTTTCCTTTGGGGAAACTTTGCATGCTATGAGGGAACACTTCCAATGGCAGGGCCAGGATTTTTCAGATTCAAGGAAATGGCTTAGGACCTTTTTGCACTTACCACAGCATAGGCCTTTAGCCATTCCGCCAGTACTAACAGTTGTTGATGATGCATATAATGATGCCTGTACTGCCCCTGATTCTCTTCCTCCGGCCCCTGCCAAACCAGACAGATATTACAGGGTCCCAGACACACATTACCATTTGTATAAGGCTCCTGTTGCAGACCCTGAAACCATTTCACAGGGTCCTAAAGGTGTGGCAGCTGCCTCTGCCAAAAACCCTCTTCCCTCTAAAAGGGAATCTAGAGCATTAGAGAGATGGGGTAAAAAGGTTTATACTTCTGCTACTCTTTCGGCCAGGGCCTTGAACTGTCAATTTCACATGATTCAGTACCAGGAATTTTTGTTAGACCAGATAAACAAAAAACTGTCTTCTCCTGAACCTTTAGATCGCAAGTCCCTTCAGGATTTGGTACATAACTCTCAGCAGGTCAGTAACCATTCCTTAAAATGTGGCTATGATGCACTGGAGGCTTCCTTTAGATCAGCTATGACTGGAACAGTGATTCGAAGGCATGCCTGGTTAAAAGAACAATCCTTACCAGACCATGTTAAGTCAAAACTTCTAGATGCTCCCTTGGAGAAACAAAGTTTGTTTGGCTCCCCTGCACAGGAGGTTCTAAAGAAGGTGGAAGAAAAAGCAAAATCTGTCCAAACAGTCAAGGATTTCTTACAGGTCCAACCTCTGAGGTTTAGCGAAATTGGCCTTCAAGAATTGGTCCTTTCCAGACAACTCCAGAGCCCAGAGAGGCAGAAATAGACGCCCAGAGGCAGAGGTCTATCTAGGGGTGCCTACAGGGACGCCAGTGGCAACCTACCAACCAGAGAAATACTGCCACAGATTCAACTACAACCACTTCCACAGGGCAGACACAATGACTTGGCTCTAGTTCCGCCTACCAGGGAACAACTGGAAGCACCCTTGGGCGGAAAGCTAGCCTTATTCTCCGACAACTGGCATTACATTACAGGAGACAAATGGACTTTACAAACAATAGACAAGGGCTACAGGTTTCACTTCCACACTCTACCAAAAAAGAGAGGAATGCCAAACCTACCACCAAGCCAAAAAACAGACGCTCTAGCACAAGTCAACAACTTACTAAGGATGAGAGCTATAGAAGAGGTGTACCACCTATGGAACAAGGCCAAGGATTTTACTCCAGGCTTTTCCTTGTACCAAGAAAAGAAAATCAATGGAGACCTATTCTAGACTTGTCCGCACTGAACACATACCTCATTGTTCCAAAATTCAAAATGCTGACCCTCCAGCAGCTTCTTCCCATGCTGGGCAAGGAGTCTTGGCTGGTGACTCTAGATCTCAAGGAGGCATACCTGCACGTCCCTATACGACCAGATTGCAGAAGACACCTCAGATTTCTTGCAGGATCAGAGCATTATCGATTCTCAGCATTGCCTTTTGGCTTATCTACTGCCCAGAGTATTCACGAAATGCCTGGCATCAGTAATTGCTCATTGCAGGCTTCAGGGAATTCAAATTTACCCATACCTGGACGACTGCCTGATACAAGCGGACAACAAGGCAAAATTAACAAAAGATTTGGAAAATGTCATACAACTGTTGCAAGCCTTGGGATACACAGTCAACATGCAAAAGTCAAGACTAGTACCATCCCAAAGGATAACATTCTTGGGTGCAGAACTGGATACATCAACTCAGATGGCTTTTCTCACAGAAGAAAACAAAAGCAACTACCAGCCTACTTCATGACATTAACAACACAAACTCGGCTTACTGCAAGGAAAGTCCTGCAAGCCCTGGGCTACATGGCATCATGCATAATATTGGTTCCACATGCCAGGCTGCATATGAGAAAGCTACAATGGTACCTAAGGAATGTATGGTCTCAACACAAGCACAGTCTAGAAGCCCAGATTCCAATAATTCCATGCCTGAAGCAAGAATTCCTGTGGTGGGCTCAGGCCTGTCAGTGCAACAGAGGCTTGCCTTTCCACAAACCTCATCCAAGCCAGACCATCACCACGGACGCCTCAGACCTAGGATGGGGGGCACACATGGTGGACAAGTGTATTCAAGGCCTATGGACCCAAGACCAGCTGAATCTACACGTAAATCTAAAGGAGATGCTGGCAGTGAAAAATGCGATCCAGGCATTCAGACCACTCCTTCAACGGGGTCATCTGCTGATAAGGACCGACAATACCACAGTCATGTGGTACATCAACAAACAGGGAGGTACACATTCATATCCTCTATGCCGGATGGCAATGGACCTCTGGAATGTGGCCCTGAATCTCAACATTCAACTTCAGGCCAGATTTGTACCAGGAAAAGAAAATTCTCTAGCAGACACCTTAAGCAGAACTACCACGGATGCTCACGAATGGATGCTGCATCCAGATATCTTCAAAGCCATAACAAAGAAATGGGGACAACCAGAGATAGACCTGTTCGCCTCCCCACACAACCACCAATTGAAGAAATTCTGCACAAGAGCATACCACCCACTTGCTTGGAGGGTGGACTCCCTTCCTTCAGCTGGAAAAACCTGACAGCATATGCATTTCCACCTCTTCCCTTGATGTACAAAGTTCTACTGAAGATCAGAGAGGATCAGCCAAGGGTAATCCTGATAGCTCCAGACTGGCCGAGGCAACATTGGTACCGCTACTGAGAAGCAGGTCTCGGACACGCATGGCCTCTACCTCTATGTCCCTTACTTCTAACACAGGACAACTACAAGATCCTACATCCAAACTTGAAAACACTGCAGCTAGCTGCTTGGAATATTGCATAAAACAAAGTAACCCAGGTTTATCCCAGAGGGTTAAGGACATTATCCTGGAGGCACGCAGACCTTCCACAAGGAAGACTTATTCAGCCAAGTGGAAAAGATACCTCATTTGGAGTGCAGCAAAGGGAGAAAATGTCTCATTGGCAAACATAGCACACATCCTGGAATATTTAGCAGAACTGTTCCACAATGGCCTGTCTTACTCCTCCATTAAGATTCATGCATCAGCAATTTCAGCAGAATACAACATGGATCCTCCTGTCTTCTCTCATCCTCTACTCAGGCAGTTCTTGAGAGGAATCAAAAATGTAAAACCTCCAAGGAAACCACCTTCACCTACATGGGATCTCAACTTTGTGCTGGAAAAGTTAACACTTCCCCCTTTTGAACCAGCAGCAACAGCAGAATTACAGTTCTTGTCTTGGAAAACTGCTTTCCTGCTAGCAGTCACTTCAGCAAGAAGGGTATCTGAGTTACAGGCATTAATGGCAGTACAACCCTTCCTTATCTTCCATCAGGACAGAGTCTCTCTGAGAACTAACCCTACCTTTATGCCAAAAGTGGTCTCCAGAGTATCATTGAACCAAGCGATTCATTTACCTACATTCTTCCCCAACCCACAGAACAGGGGGGAAAGACTACTACATACCTTGGATGTGCACAGACAATTACGCTACTATCTGGACAGAACTAAGACCAGCAGAAAAACTGACCAGCTTCTGGTAGCATATGCAACAGGAATGCAAATGCAAAGAAAAGCAATTTCAAAACAGACAATCTCAAAATGGATAGGAAATTGCATTCGATTTTGCTACTCTTTTCATGGAAAGACAACTCCTGAAAATATCAGACCTCATTCCACAAGAGCTACAGCCACCACTACAGCTTTCCTACGAGGAGTGGCTACCAAAGACATTTTAGAAGCTGCTACTTGGAGCTCCGTGCATGCATTTGCCAAGCATTATAATCTTCCCTTATATTCTAGATCCCGAGCAGGTTTTGCAACTGCTGTTTTGCAAGGGATCTTAACTACACCATCTTTATCTTAGTGCCTCCTCCCCCAGTTTGGCTATGGTATTCTACCCATATGTTAGGACTGCAGATGCATCCTTGAAGGACATAGTACAGTTTTGTACCTACCATAAATGTAGATGTCCGATAGGTATGCATCTGCAGTCAGGATTACCCACCCTCCTTCCCTCTGTGGTATTCCTAGGGTATTTACCCCTCTTTTAGCTAGCTGGGGGAATCTATTATGGTGTATTTGTTTGTGTGTGTATATATATATATATATATATATATATATATATATATATATATATATATATATATTGTTTGCTCTCTACTGTTTGGAATTATTTGCATTTATCCAAATTTAGCCTTCCTAGAGGGCACCTGGCATCTGGGGCAAGAAACACTGAGGAAAATGGCGTTGGCTGATGCCTTTATACCCAATAAACAGCAGCTATGACGCGACATCAGCCGAGGCCAGACCCAGACTTTGGAATCCGGCCGACCGAAGGGCTGCCTGAGGCAGGACAACCCATATGTTAGGACTGCAGATGCATACCTATCGGACATCTACATTTATGGTAGGTACAAAACTGTACTTTACTCTCATTCCCTGCCTACAACAGGAGTTTCGATGGTGGGCAAAGGCTTGTCACCAAAACAAGGGACAGCCGTTCACATTACCCCCAGCCAGGCAGACACCAACAACGGATGCTTCAGATTATGCCTGGGGGGCCCACATGGCGGGAAAATGCATTCAGGGAACATGAACCTCAAACCAAATGCATCTACATATCAATCAAAAAGAGATGCTAGCTGTTCAAAATGCCCTGACTGCCTTCAAGGACCTACTTCAAGCAGGACAACTACTGATAGACAGACAACACCACGGTCATGTGGTATATAAACAAGAAGGGGGGCACACATTCTTACCCCCCTTTGCGGACTAGCCATGACTTTGTGGGACACAGCATTGACTTACCAAGTACATCTGCAGGCACAATTCCTGCCAGGAAGGAAAAATACTCTGGCAGACGAATTAAGCAGAAACCTCATGGATCCCCACGAGTGGCAGCTGGATCCACAAGTCTTCAGCATGATAACAAGGAAATGGGGATGCCCGGACATAAATCTATTTTCCTCCCCTCACAACTTCAGAGATTCTGCACAAGGATTTATCACAGACAAGCATAGAAGGTGGACGCCCTCTCCTTCAGCTGGAAAAACCTATCAGTGTATGCCTTTTCCCCTCTGCCTCTCCTCCCCAAGGTACTCCTAAAGGTCAGACAGGAGAAGCCAAAGATGATACTAACTGCACCAGACTGGCCCCACCAGCATTGGTACCCAATATTGAGGAGTTTGTCTCAATGCCCAGCTTGGACCCTACCACAAGTACCACATATACTATCCCAGCAAAACAATCAGATCCTACACAGCCAGCTCAGGACTTTAAACCTGGCAGCAATGCTGATAATGTAGTCTTACAAAACACACCTCTCAGCAAAGCTGTGATTTGGAAGCCAGAAGGCCTAGTACTAGAAACTCTTATGCTGGAAAATGGAAAAGATTCTGTGCTTGGAACCAGGCACAAGGAACAGATACAGCTGTGCCAAATATTCCTCAGATGTTTACAATACTTAACTGAGATGCTGGACAAAGGCCTTTCTTTTTCATTATTAAAATTCATGCCTCTGCCATTTTGGCTCATTACAATGCAGTGCCACCAGTCTTTTCTCATCCCTTATTAAAACAGTACCTCAGAGGAGCCAAAAATTTAAGGCCTCCAAGGAGATCACCAATGCCTGCATGGGACCTCAACTATGTCTTGGAAAAACTCACCCTGCTTCCTTTTGAGCCAGCTGTTACTGCTGATTTAAAGTTTTTATCTTGGAAAACAGCTCTGCTCTTAGCAATAACTTCTGCAAGACGAGTTTCAGAGCTACAGCCACTCATAGCTGTGGAACCTTTTATCATTTTTTATCCGGACAGGGTCTCCCTGAGGACAAATCCAACATTTATGCCTAAAGTGGTGTTCAGTGTGGCTCTCAACCAAACTATTCATCTGCCAACTTTTTATCCAAATCCACAGAACAAGGGGGAAAGAATTCTGCATTCTTTGGACGTACACAGACAGCTCAGATTCTACTTGGACAGGACCAAAGTTTTCAGAAAAACAGAGCAATTAATAGTGACATATGCTGCAGGATCACAAGGAAAGGCCATCTCAAAGCAGACTGTTTCAAAATGGATAGGCCACTGCATTTGTTTCTGCTACTTATACCATGGAAAGCCAATGCCTAAGGGCATTAGGCCACATTCCACCAGAGCTGCGGCCACTTCAGCAGCCTTTCTCAGAGGAGTACTAACCAAGGACATTTTAGAGGCAGCTACTTGGAGTTCATTGCACACCTTTACAAAGCACTGTCATCTGCCACTCTACTCTAAATCCAGTGCAGGCTTTGCCACTGCAGTTCTGCAGGGTCTCATAGCTGCCCCTAATGCTGTTTAGCTCCAGCCTCCTAAACATAGCTTTGGGAATCTACCCAAATGTAATGACTGCAACAGTGAAACACGAAGAACATAGCACAGTTGTGTACACTTACCATAAATGTAGATGTTAGAGTGTATTCACTGTTGCAGTCCAGGTTACCCACCCGCCGTTCCCCCTTTTTTCCTTCTGATGGAACCTATCTTTCCTTCTCTGATTTATACAACCTATGTGGTGTATTTGCTGGTGGATGAAGGTAAAGTTTATTTGGCTGCATGTTATTTTATATATAGATATAAATTTTGACTACCCTTTTTGGGGGCACCTGACATCTGGGGCAAGAAAAACTAAATAAAATGGCGTTGGCTGCTTCTTTTATAATAACCCCTGACGTCAGGGAAGGGGCGATGACAGCCGACGCAGGACCCAAGACTTTGGAATTCGGGCCGACTGAGGGCAGCCTGCCAGCAGGATTACCCAAATGTAATGACTGCAACAGTGAATACACTCAAACATCTACATTTATAAGTGTACACAACTGTACTTTCTCTGCACTGCCCTTTGGCTTATCTACTGCGCCCAGGGTCTTCACAAAGTGCCTGGCACCAGTATTTGCATTTTGCAGGCAAAGAAATATTCAAATATATCCATACCTGGACGATTGTCTAAGTCAAGCAGAAAACAAGGACACTCTTCTAAAGCATCTGCCGTTTGTAAAACAGGTTCTAACTTGTCTATGGTACACCATAAACAAAAAGAAATCACAACTGGTACCCACTCAAAAAACTACATTCCTGGGTGCAAGCTTGAATACAACTGCCCAGATGACTTACCTTATGCCAGAAAAGCAAATTCAATTGATGACTTATTTCAAACAGTTGGCCACAAAAACCCAGCTATCTGCAAGACAATTTCTGCAAGCCTTTGGGTTCATGGCCTCCTGCATTCTTCTAATTCCATATGCAAAACTGCATATGAGTAAACTTCAGTGGTACCTAAAAAGTTTATGGAGTGAACATTGTCACAGCCTGGAAACAATGATTCCTATTATACCTTGCCTGCAACTAGAGTTCCTATGGTGGGCAGAGGCCTGCCACCAAAACAAGGGACTGCCATTTACTCCACCCCCTGCTGCCCAAACCCTAACTACAGACTCATCAGACTGTACTGGGGGGGGGGGTGCGCATCTGGCAGGGAAATGCATTCAGGGCAAATGAAGCCTAAATCAAATCCACCTACATATCAATCAGAAAGAGATGCTAGCTGTACAGAATGCTCTGACAGCCTTCAAGGACTACCTTCATCCAGGACAACTACTGATAGACAGACAACACCACATTCATGTGGTACATAAACAAGTGGGGGGGGTACACATTCCTACCCCCTTTGCAGACTAGCCATGGCATTGTGGAACACTGCTTTGACTTATCAAATACATCTACAAGCTCAATTCCTGCCAGGAAAGCTAAATACTCTGGCAGACGAACTAAGAAATCTTATGGACCCACAAGAATGAAAACTGGAACCACAAGTTTTCAACATGTTGACACGCAAATGGGGGAGCCCAGACATAGATCTTTTTGCCTCACCCCAGAACTTCAGTTGGTCAAATTCTGCACAAGAATTCATCACAAAAAAGCTTGGAAAGTGGATGCTGTATCATTCAGCTGGAAAAACCTATCAGTCTGTGCCTTTCCCCCTCTGCTCTCCAAAGTCCTACTAAAAGTCAGAAAGGACAAACCAAAAATGATTCTGATTGCTCCAGACTGGCCTCGCCAACACTGGTACCCACTCCTGTGCAATGTGTCACATCTTCCTCCGTGGCACCTGCCTCAGACACTTTACCTACTCTCTCAGCAGAACTACCAAATTCTGCTCACACTGCTCCAAACTATGAATCTTGCAGCGTGGCTAATCAACTAATTTCACCCTTGGCATCTCTCAGCAAACCTGTGATGGATGTCATTTTAGAGTCTAGAAGGCCTAGTACTAGAACATCTTATGCTGACAAATGGAAAAGATTTTGTGCCTGGAACCAATTACAAGGAATAAGCACAGCAATGCCCAATATTCCTCAGATTCTGCAATACTTAACTGAGATGCTTCACAAGGGTCTATCTTTTTCTTCCATAAAAATCCATGCCTCTGCCATTTCAGCTCATTACAGCACAGAATCTCCACTCTTCTCGCATCCTCTGCTAAAGCAGCATCTCAGAGGGGCCACAAATTTAAGACCTCCCAGGAGAGCACCAACTCCTGCATGAGACCTCAATTTTGTTTTGGAAAAACCTCAATCTACCTCCTTTTGAGCCAGCTACTACTGCAAACCTAAAATTTCTCTCTGAAAACAGCTTTCCTTTTATCAGTCACTTCAGCTAGAAGGATTTCAGAATTACAGGCTCTTATGGCAGTGGAGCCTCTCATTATTTTTTATCCGGACAGGGTGGCTCTCAGGACCAATCCATCCTTTATGCCTAAGGTGGTATCCAGTGTGGCTGTTAATCAGACCATTCATCTGCCAACTTTCTTCCCCAATCCACAGAGCAAGGGTGAGTGGATTCTGCATTCATTGGATGTACACAGACAACTTAGATTCTACTTAAACAGGACAAAATCTCTAAGAAAATCTGAACAATTGCTGGCATTTGCTGCAGGGGCAGAGGGAAAGGCTATTTCAAAGCAGACTATTTCCAAATGGATAAGCCATTGTATTTGTTTCTGCTATATGCATCATGGTAAACCTATCCACAGGGGTATCAAATCTCATTCCACCAGGGCTACATCTACTTCTGCAGCCTTTCTCAGAGGGGTTCCTACCAGAGTCATTGTAGAAGCTGCTGCCTGGAGCTCAGTTCATACGTTCACCAAACATTACCATTTACATCTCTTCTCTAAATCCAGAGCTGGCTTTGCCACTGATGTCCTGCAGGGCCTTATAGCTTCTCCTAATGCTGTATAAACCCATCCTCCCAACCATAGCTTTGGGATTCTACCCAAATGTAATGACTGCAACAGCGAAACGCTAAGAACATAGTACAGTTGTGTACACTTACCATAAATGTAGATGTTCGAGTGTATTCACTGTTGCAGTCCTGGTTACCCTCCCTCCAGCCCCCTGTTTTTCTCTAACTATACCTCTCCTTTCTTTTACTATGATTGAAAGCCTTTTTGATGTATTTGCTTTTGTTTGGAGGTATATGTTTTGTGTTTTAAATTATACACACACCCACACACATATACATATATATATATATATATATATATATATATATATATATATATATACATATATATATATATATATATATATATATATATATGACATCTGATGTAATGACGTCTGCTGCAAGAAGGGACAACAACCGATGTGGGACCCAAGACTTTGTTAATCAGGCTGACTGTGGGCAACCTGCCAACAGATTACCCAAATGTAATGACTACAACAGTGAATATACTCCAACATCTACATTTATGGTAAGTGTACACAGCTGTACTTTCTGGGTAGCTGCATCCATACTTCCCTTTTATGCCCTACTTTCCATGCGGGGAGCATAGATGTGACATACTGTGCATACAAGATCTTTAGGCTTTTGCATAGTGGCCAAGTGTCTGGCTGCTCTGGGAAGAATATCCCTTCAATGTGGAATACCGCAACGTTGAAGAGAAGAACATCTACTGTTATGGTAAGATTTTAGACAAGTTTACTTTTCTCTAAACTGGGCTATCCACCTGCCAGTTTTCTTTCCAAACCCTCAACAGAGAGTATCAAATCCTTCTTTCTGTAGATGTAAAGACCAATCTGGTGCTACTTGTACAGAACCAAAAAAAAAAAAAAAGCAGAGCAACTATTGGCTTTCACAGAGGGGAAATAAGGCAAACCTGTTTCCAAACAAACCATATCCTAGTAGATACCCAGTTGCATTGGGATTTGTTATATTCACCTTGGAAAACCTCCTCTTGGTCATATCAAAGCCCATTTCACCAGGCACAGGGCAGCTACCACTTCCTTACTCAAGGATTTCCTACACAGGCCATCCTAGAAGCTGCCACCTAGAACTCTGTGCACACCTTTACAAAACATTTCCCTTTAGGAATTGCCTCGAGCTGGAGCAGTGTTTGCTACACAATCCTACAAAACCTTATTTCCTGAAGTCCAGCAACTTCTCCTACCATCCTTCAACTAGCTTTGTGAGTCCTCCCAAGAATCAGTACTGCAGCACTGACTACAAAGAATCTAGTACAGTTGTGTTACACTTACCATATTTCTAGATATTGGCATAGATAAGTATTGCATTTGAAGCTCCCATTCTCCACCCCCCATCTGATTACCCCCCCCCCCCCGGCTGGGTGCAAGGGAGAGATGATACTCCTGCAGGTAGATCCTTTATCATCCCCTCTCCTTTCTTGTGTATTTACTACCTTAACTAATTTGGACATCTCAATTGGTTGTGCTGTCCCCTGACATCCAGACTGCTTGTACAGTGCTTAGACTTTAAGATGGCAGTAATGGCCGACCACCTTGTACCCCAACATCTAGATGTTAGTCCTGGGACAGCCATTGGCTAGGAATGATGTGAAGACTTTGGAAATCGGGTCAGTCATGGGCTTTCTGTATAACCGAAAGACCTAAGAATCAGTACTGCAACACTGATCTACTCTGTCTATAATTATGTTAGGTCTGACAACTGTAGTTTCTTTACCTTACCCTTTTGACTGCTCACTGCATCAAGTTTGTATCAAGAATCTTACACAAGCCTTTCATAGGTTCATAGGTTCATACTAGGCTATCTGCCCGAGGGCATTTACAAGCCTAGCCCAATAGTTTTGTGGCTTACGCCACCCCTTTAGTATGGGGAACTATACCCATTATTTTGCTGTGCCTCTGTTGAGCAGTGACACTGAGGTAATCCCTGGGGTATATCTCCCATCCATTGGTCAAGATTTCTCTTGAACAAGGCCAGCGAGGTGCTCTGCCTGACATATACCGGGATTTTATTCCACAGCATAGGGAGTCTTTGGGTGATGAATCTATCCCTCCAGCACGTCCTATTAATAGCCGTGTCGAGGTTTAAGTCTCCGCCTTGTGGCTCTGACAGATCTAGATTTTTTGAGGTGAAGCATATTCATCAAATCTGGGTTTGACATGGCCATGTATGTTAGGCACAGGTCACCTCTGAGCAACTGAATAGAGCTGGAGTTCTTTCAGTCGGGCAGCATAGGACAGATGTTTGAGACCCTTTATCCTTTTGGTGAGGAACTTTGTGGCCTCTCCAGCTGCTGCAAGTGTCGGGTCAGATACATTCAATGGGGCATTGTACTCAATCATTGGTCTGATGAGTGATGAGTATAGGGAGACTATGACCTCCCTTGATCTAGATGAGAATCCTTCATGATAAGGTGGGCAATGTAGAAGGTCTTCCTAACTACTTTAGCTACATGGGTGTCGAATGACAGACTACTATCAACCTGGGTCCCCAGGTCCCTGATAACTTCTTCTGTGCTCAGTGGATTGCCACCTATTTGGTAGCTAGGGTAACCTTGTTTTTCCCAAGGATATGACTATGCATTTTTGGCATTTAACTTTAGGCCATGGCTCTGGCACCAGTTATCCGCTTCTGTGAGACCCTTCTGAAAGATATCTGTGTCAGATGTGTTTTCTACTATGGCCCAGTTTGCAGTCATCTGCAAACTTTGTCAGCCATAACCCTCCTGTGTTTGCTTGTACTGAAAAGTAGATGCTAAACAAGAGTGGGCCCAGGACTGAGCCCTGTGGTACACCACTTGTGACAGGCTTTGAGTCTGACATAGCACCAGCAACTCTGACCCTGTGGGTTCTGTCACTCAGCCAGTTTGCAACCCATCTTGTGATGTATGGGTTAACATTTAAGCTGATGAGTTTTTCAATGATACCCGAGTGGGGTATTGTATCAAGGCCTTCGCCAGATCGAGGTAGGCTGTATGGACTGCCTTTCCTCATCAATGGCTTTGGTGACTGTTTCAAAAGTCAACCAAGTTTAGAAGGCATGATCTGCCTTTGACAAAGCCAAACTGGGATGGATCCAAAGTCTGCAAATTCCTATGTCTTTATTTATGAGGTCCATTATGATCCTCTCCATGGCTTTGCAGATAAGGCTTGTCAAGCTAATGGGCGGTAATTTCCAGGGTCGGGAGGCACCGCCTTTGTGAAGTGGGACCACAGTTGCAGTGCCACTCCTGGCACGTACGCATCCAGAGGTAAGACTATGATTAAACAGCTGTCCTAGCTGTGGGTTTAATTCCTCGCTGAGTTCGTGGAGCACACAGGGGACACCATCAGGTCCCATGGATGCTGTGTTTTTGCTTTGGAGAGAGCAGTTCTCACTTGGGCGTTGGAGATGTTTGGGGGCTGCAATCTGGTATAGATATCTCCTTTGGGGAGGGGAGTTTGCACTGAACCTGTCAGCCAGTATGTTGGCAATGTCTGTAGGATCAGTAATCTTCACATCATTTTGAACTAGTTCTGAGCATATCTGGGAGTTTCCTCCCAGGTTTCTAACATAGCTAAAGAAGGCCTTATGATTGTCTTTGAGTCTTTAGCTATTTTTCTCTCAAAATTTGCTTTGGATGATTTTATGAGAGCTCTTAGTTTTTACTTATAGTGATCAAGGAGTCTTACCTTTAAGGATTTTGCTCTATCTTGTAGTAGCTTCCTCCTTTGTTGTAGAGTTTGTTTATGGCTGGGGTCCACCAGAGCAAAGAGTCTTTGTTTTGTTGGGATTGCCTTATCCATGCAGTCCTGCAGGTGCTGGTAGAAGGCATTTGTAAGTGATTCAGCGGCTTGAGTACTGTTTGGGCCTTAAAGGAGACCACACTAGTCTTTAGAAGTGTGAAGTCGAGTTCTTTACTGTGGTCTT
This sequence comes from Protopterus annectens, assembly GCF_019279795.1. Lineage (NCBI taxonomy): Eukaryota > Metazoa > Chordata > Ceratodontiformes > Protopteridae > Protopterus > Protopterus annectens. The sequence goes on from NC_056727.1 coordinate 934,194,594, forward strand.
TTTATTTCAGTTGGGGTGGATGAGGACCTCCAGCAGATTAGTTTGTGATCTGATCTCACCAGTGAGGGTTGAACATTGTGCTCCCATGTTCGTGATGATGAGATCAAGTATGTTTTCTCCTCTTGTGGGATGGTGACTAGTTGTTCCATGGCATTTGAGTTTATGAATTCCAGGAACTTTTGGGCTAGGGTGTTTGGGCTTGAGTAGTGTTCCCAGTCTATATTAGGGTAATTGAAGTCACCTAGTATGATGGTGTTTGGTGATCGTTTATCCCTCTAGTGTTTTAGGAAGGCCATGTGAGGTTCCTGAGTTTGTGAGGGTGGCCTGTAACATGCTACAATTTGCAGAGCAGTCTTGCCTATGGTTAATTGCACCTGGATGGTCTCCGATGCATCATGCACCAGTCTTGAGGTGTGGGTGTCTTTGATGAATATGGATACCCTCCTTTCTTGGTATTGTCCATGATAAGAGGTAAAACCTGATAGTGCTGGGATGCTCTCAGGAGCCTTGAACCAGGTTTCTGTCACTGCACAGACATCGAGGTTCTCCATACTGAGAAGGGCCTCGAGTGCGTGCATTTTGAGATTTAGACTTCTGGCATTGAGCAGCATTACCCTTAGTTTTTTTCCTTTTTTGTGTTCTAGGGTGGTAGGTTTAGAATTTGAGCCTTGCCTAAAACAGGCACTATGGGGGTGGCAAGAGCCTTTGCCAATATCCGGAATTTCACACAAGATTGCACTTTTGGGGTGTCAGCTAGACACCTCAGTTCAAAGAACTTTTCCTTCACAGAAAAAAATTAATTTATATCTAGATCTATTTCAAATTTTTTTCTTCTCTGGTCACTGCAAGGGAATACCTCAGGATTTTTGGTCTCATGGCAACTGTGATTCTCATAATAACACTACTAGACTCCACATGAGGAAAATAAAATGGTATCTGGAAGTCTGTCTGGTCCTAGCACCAACACCCTGTCTTTTCAAATCCCAGTGCCGGGTTGTGTTGAAAGAGAAATCACTTGACACCAAATGTCCCTCAGTCCTGGTTTTTCCTTCTCCTTCCGTGTTCCAAAGCAGTCACCACAAACGCCCAAGACTTTACTTGGGGAGCAGGTTCAGGTGGGGTAAAAATGCAAGGGGTGTGGGAAACCAGGGATAGAAGCACGCACATATATGTAAAGGAGATGCTTGCCCTGATAAAGGCATTCAACTCTCTAAATTATTTTTGGTCCCTGGGACCTCTTCAGGAACAATATCAGTCATGTACATCAACCCAAGGGGAAACCAGGTTGTACCCCTTTTGCTTTTCAGACTAGCCATGTTAGCTTGGGATACAACTTCATGGCACAGACTCCCTCTACAGACACCTTACATTCCGTCAGAGCAAAACTATGTTGCAGACAATCTGAGTAGGACAAGGGCAGACCCTCATGAGTGGAAACTAAATTTGCAGTCTTTCAAGATTTGATCCACCTGTGGGGAGTTCCTCAAGTTAGACTTATTTGCCTCCTCTCTGAACAGTCAGCTGGCAAGATTCTGCTCCAGGATACCATGCAAGAAGGCCTGGAAGACGGATGCCTTTTCTTTGGATAAGAATGCTCCTGTATGATTTCCATTGTTTCCACTGATATCCAGGGTACTTCTGAAGATTCAGAAAGAATCCCTTAAGATCATTGTGGTGAGACTCTTCTGGCCTAGACAGCAGTGGTTCTCCCTTCTTTTGGAATTGGCCATAGGCAATTACCATCAGAATGGATTTACTGACAGAAGATCAGGGGTGTTTGATGCACCCCAATCAACTTTAACTGACTGCCTGAATGGTGGTGCCTTAATTCTCTTTAGGCACCTGTTTACCGAGGACATGTAGCAGGTACTAATGGAGGCAAGAAAGCCTGCTACTAGAAAATTATTTATTAGCAAATGGAAAGGTGTTTGTAGTTGGTGCCTGCAATATAACTATCATCCATTCAGAGATAGCTGTTCTCTGGTTTCACAATATTTATGTATTACTATCCTACAGCCTTTCTGGCTTCTGCAAGTTTAATTTATCAGCCATTTCAGTATGCCTGCCCATGGATCCTGCTCTTTCAGTACATTCTCATGTCAAAATGTTTTTGAAAGGGGATTTGTGAGAGACCTCCAAGAAAACTGGTGGTCCCACCTTGGTATCTTAATATTGTATTGGAGTAGCTAGTACTTGCTCAATTTGAATTGGCTAATCTGGCCGACTTGAGGTTCTTAACATGGAAAACGGTGGTTGCAACTTTTTACATCAACTCAACCCAGTCTCATTTTCCACAGAGACAGGGTTTCTTTGCCCAAAGTGGTATCTGGGTTTACTTTAAGCCAAACTATCCATCTCTCCATTTTCTTTCCTGGACCTAAAAATGAGGGAGCTTACACTCAATACCTTGGATTTTCACAGATACCTTGGGTACTGTCTTGACAGAACTAAATCTTTCTGATCTTTGGAATTGTTCATTTCTTGTGAAGGTAAAAAGGGACAACCTGTGTCAAAACAGACCATTTCTAAATGGTTGTCTACGACCATTACCTTTTGTTGTACTCACTACAACAAAATTATTCCAAGCTGGGTCAAGGCCCACTCTACCAGGTCCTTGACTTCATCCATGGCTTTTTAGAAAGGGTTAGGTTCTAGAAGCAGCAGCTTGGTCCTCCATATGTTTATTTTTGCAAGTTTGTTTCCTTCTCTAGGTGTAGATCAGGGTTTACTGTGAGCATTCTCCAGGGCCTGATGAACCCTTTTTCTTTCTACCTCCCAGTTATAGTTAGCTGGATTAATCCACCTGTATAGCTAAGGCTGTTGCAACAGTGATCAAGTTGATGAACATAGTGCAGTTGTGTAAGCAAACTTACTATAACAGTAGATGTTTGAATGATCATGGCTACAGTGGCCATTCCCTCTACCCTGTTTTTTGCTGCATTTATGCTGGGGTGTGGACATTTTGTTCCTAGCTTTGTACTTTCAGGGCTCAGCCTCCTTCTGTTTTTTTGTCATGAAAGCTCTAAAGGACTTGGCGCCCAAACCTGTCTTTTCCATCAGCTCAGCTCGAGCTGTGTGACAGTTTGGGCATGTAGAAGGTGCCCTGAAGCTTTGGAAGCGGGCCAGCTGTTATGTCCTTCACCGGATAACCCATATTATCACATTGATAATAAGGCACTAAGCACCCAATCGGTCGTCTGGGACTTGGGAACCCAGGTTGATAGCAAATTGACTTTTGACCACCACATTGCCTCTGTTGTACGGAAAGCTTTCTACATGGCCCAACTCATTCGTAAGGTTATCTCATCCAGGAACAACATGGCCATGACATCCTTGATGTTCATCGTGTTTCACTGCTGCAGTCATTACTCTTGGGTATTCCTGCTGGCAGGCTACCCGCAGTCGGCCTGAATTCCAAAGTCCTGGTCCGGCGTCTGTTGCTGTCACCTCTTCCCTGACGTCAGTGCGCCAGGGGTAGAAAAGATGCAGCCGACGCCATTTTCTTCAGTCTTTCTTGCCGCGTGGTGCCCAAAGCAAAAGCAGTTTGCAAGTGCCGATCGGCCAACTCCTGAGATTTTCAAATCCGAATTTCAGATCCGAAGTCTTCATTAAAGCTAAGTACCGCGTTGGGGAAACTTTTTTTTCTTGCTCCAGACCGATGTCAGAAAAAGTTAACAATTGTATTTCTTGTGGGAAGCAAATACCTTATAAGGATTTTCATTCTTACTGTATTCCTTGCCTAGGCCCTGACCACGACGTTGCTAGCTGTCAGTTTTGTGCTAGATTTAACCAACGCAGTATTAAGCATCGGTTCGATTTTGCATTTCATTACTTTGGCCGAAGATTTAACTAAATAATGCCATCAGAACAGCCGACGAGAGTTTACAAAAAACGCAAGGACAAGGAAAAGGATAGGCATCCGAGGTCCAAAACCGACAAGGCCTCCGTTAGGCCAGTCACCGGTTCTCAGTGAGGCGCTTTCGCGGCCCCTGGCACCCGCTACCTCAGAGCCACAGGCTGCTTCCGACTCTCACCTGAAGCCAACTGGGCCTCTGGCTACTCAAGGTATTGGACACTCGGAAATCATTCCCTCAGATGAGTCCGGAGCCGCTGAGCAGGCATCAGCTTTTGAGGGCGTCTTCAGACCTACACAGTTATATGTTAAACGTTTTTCAGCTTCAAAGACTAAAGCAGCTCTAAAGACAAAGAAACAAGTACAGCATTCTCCTACTCAGACTTCCATGCCTAAAAAACCTGCTTAAAATGGCTGAAGACCTAATTACTTTGATCAGGGGTTCCCATCCCCCTCCTGATAAGAGGCCTAGGCAAGAGACAATATGATTCTTCTGATCAGGTTTCAATTTCCTCTGATTCCTCTTCTGAACAGGGATATTCTTTTCCTCCCTATGAGGATTCTGATGCTGAGGAATCCATTCCTTCAGCCTCTCCTCCTGAGGATTATTCTTTAGGAGAAACCCTGCATACCATGAGGCAGCATTTCCACTGGGAGAGCCAAGATTACTCAGAATCTAAGAAAAGGCTCAGAAACTTTCTGCTACTACCTCAGCACAGACCTCTTGCTATTCCACCTGTTCTAGACATTGTAGACTATGTATTTTCAGATGATGTATTTTCAGAGTCCGGCCTATCCCCTGACTCTTTACCCCCTCTACCTGCTAAGTCAGACAGATACTACAGGGTCCCAGACTCTCAAATTCCTGTATAAAAACCCCGCTGCTGACCCAGAAACTGTATGTCGGGGTCAAAGCTTCCACTGCAAAAAACCCTGTCCCCTTTGATAGGGATTCTAGGGCACTGGACAGCTGGGGGAAAAAAGTTTACACTACTGTTACCTTGGCTGTAAGGGTTTTAAATTGTCAGTTTCATATGCTTAAATATCAGCAATACTTAATGTCACTGCTTAAACAGAAATTGTTGACAAATTCTGAATGTTCAGAGAACAAGGAAATGCAGGATTTATTGTATGCAGCTGAACAAGTGGGAAAGCATACTTTGCAATGTGGTTATGATTCACTGGAGGCCTCTTGCAGGGCTGCTGTTACAGGTTCTGTTATTAGAATGCATGCTTGGTTAAAGGAACAGAATTTGCCTGATCATGTTAAAGCAAAATTATTAAATGCTCCATTACAGCATGATACTTTGTTTGGTGCTATAGCAGAAGAGGTGTTGAAGAAAATGGAGGATAAAGCTAAATCCATGCAGACAGTTAAGGATTTCTTACAGGTACAGCCACCCAAATTTAGCAGGAACTGGCCTTCCAAAAATTGGTCCTTTCCAGTGTCAGACAGGCCACAAAGAGGCAGATACAGACGTCCCAGAGGCAGATCTCAGTCCCAAGGCTCATACAGGCCTAAACAATGGGGTGCTCCTACCTCCAAAAGCGGAGAAAACAAATCACAACCTTACAGAAAACCGTCCGAATAACTTTCCTCTGCCAGATCCAAGCACTTTTCTTTTGGCAGCCTCCTTAGGGGGAAAACTAGCACTTTTTTCACCAAATTGGAAAATGATTACCCAAGACAAATGGGTCTTGAACATAGTGTCCCAGGGCTACAGGTTCCATTTTCACACCCTACCAAGGGCAAAAGGTATGCCAGACCTGCCACACAATCAGTGGGCAGAGGCACAAAAGCAAATTACAGCCCTCATGGACATGAGGGCCATTCAACAATACCACAACAAGAGCAGGGCAAGGATTTTACTCAAGACTTTTCTTGGTGCCCAGAAAGGACAAAACCTGGAGTCCAATACTGGACCTGTCTATACTAAACACGTTTCTGTAGGTTCCAAAATTCAGGATGTTCACTCTACAGCAGCTACTGCCCATGCTGGGCAAGAAGGCTTGGCTCGTAACTTTGGACCTAAAAGAGACATACCTGCATGTCCCAATCAGATAATCATGCAGAAGATACCTCAGATTCATAGCTGGCTCCAATGCACTACCAATTCTCTGCACTGCCCTTTGGCTTATCTACTGCACCCAGGGTCTTCACAAAATGCCTGGCACCAGTAATTGCATTTTGCAGTCAAAGAGGAATTCAAATATGTCCCTACTTGGACGGCTGCCTTATTCAAGCAGAGAACAAAGACATTCTTCTAAAGCATCTGGCATTTGTAAAAAGATTACTAATTTGCCTAGGGTACACCGTAAACTAAAATAAATTAAAACTAGTACCCTCTCAAGAGATAATATTCCTGGGTGCAAGCTTAAATACAACTGCCCAGATGGCTTATCCTATGCCAGACAAACAAAGGCAACTGACTTCTTACTTCAAAAAGTTGGCAACAAAGACCCAGATGTAAGAGTGTTCAATCTCGCCGTTTGTTCTTACACATGGGTTCGGAGCCGATCCTCTGCTCCGAGTCGGCCGCTTAGCAAAGCTCTGCATCGAGAAGAAGCTCGAGACCAACCTATCTCCCACAATTCCCTCTGCCCTTACCTCAGATCTAGTTTGCCACTGCATCTGATCACATCGTTTGAAGAGCTCTGAGCCAACTTCAGATAAGATTTGTCTTTTTTTCTTAAAAATTTTTGGATCTAAAGTTATTGGATTGTGTCACTTGTTGGTGTGTGTTGTGTGTTTGGGTCTTCGGTTCCGATTAACTAAATCTTTAGTGTTTTAAAACAATTTAGGTTTAAAGTTAGAATCTAGGGCCTACCCCACTCACTAATTCTCGGATTTGACTACATACTTTTCTTCATAACATTATTGCTTGGTCTTTGGCTAAAGTTTGATATATTGGTGTTTTTTTTTTTCACTAGTTTTGTGACCTCTTTGACATGTCTGACAAAGTTAAATCAGGTTTCAAGAGAGGTCAGTGCGGACAGATGTCTGTCACAGACAACCATAGCTCCTGTGTCTACTGTCTTGGCCCTCTCCATCTTCAAGAGGACTGCTCGATTTGTCACTTCTTTAGTGGAAGGGTCATGACAGATAGGCGCAGAAAGCTCATGGACAGGGGTCTTCTGAAGCCTGCCTTTCAAGAGGCTTTAGATAAGTCAGACCAGACCTCTAAATCTTCGAAGGAGTCGAAGACTTCGGAGCCTACGTCGTCGGCTCCAAGTTCTTCTTTTAAAGTTCGTTCACCGGTTCCACAGACTTCGGGGCCGAGTATCGAACTAGTGTCTGTCACCGAGCCTAGAGTCTTGGAACCGGTGACAGAACTGCCACCTCCGGCTCTTTTGAGGTCTGCACCGTCTTCGATTTCTTCGACGCGGTCTTCCAGGCCCCTCTCCGACACCGACGTAGACCGTGTGGTGCAGAAGCTGATTGAGAACACGGCCCTGTCCAAACTCATTGCAGTCTCCTCTCAGTTGGTGTCAAGACTCGAAGGCCTTCCCTTGTCTCCATCTGATCCTCCTCCGAGACCTGTTCTGTCCTCTGAGCCAGGAGACGCTGATTTGTTGATTGTAGAGCCCTTGGTGCCGGAACCGTCCCTTTCTCGGTCGGCACCATTTACCTTGACTCCGTCGGAACCTATCCCGGACTCGCGGAGGCGACGATCTATCCTTGGTTCCGGGACCAAGAGCCGTACCGATACTTCGGTGCCGACTCTCCCTCTCGGTGCCTCGGCATGGATCACCTCGGTTCCGTCCTCTGGATCGGTGCCCTTTGCTTCGGCGTCGGAGATTCCTCCACGTTCTTCGGAACTGGGGATTCCTCGGCTCGGGGTCCGGGGGCCTTCGATCTTATAAGGAAGGTATTGTCTTCTCAGACAACTACCTCAGCAGATACAGCATCCCCCTCCCATAAAGGCCCGTTATCCTCTTCTGCACCTATGGCTACTCAAAAGCGTCGAGCACCTGTGTCTCAGCCGCTCCCAGAGGGAGCCCCCTCTTCCTCGGAGGCTTCATCGGATTCCTCCTGGGTCACTCCGCCCTTCGATGAGTTGATGGACTTGATTGCTCGAAGGGCGTGGGAGACACCTGACACAGTGGAGCCAGTCCCCAGAAAACCTAATAAATGTATTACGGCCCCTCAGGACAAGGCATACCTCACAAAGGGAGTTCCAGTGGACGCTATGGTGGTGGCAGCTGCCACTAAAAAGGAGATGTCTGAATCTTCCTCATCTGTCCATCCGCCTAACAGAGATTCTAGGAGTATGGACAGGTATGGGAAGCGCATTTTTAGTTCAGCGACTTTTTCCATGCGATCGCTGAACTATTTGACTCATTTTACACGTTTATAGAGGGATCTAGTCAGAGTTGGGAGATACCCTCCAGGGTACTACAGATGCTGCTGTCGCGGAAAAGGTTACAGCACAGCTCAATACCCTTACATCAGTTGTGAACTCGTCCATGAGGCTCATCTCGTATGCAGCCGAAGGGTCGAGTAGGGCTGCTGCTTCAGCGATTGCTCTCCGTAGACCATCCTGGATGCGCTTATGCTCCTTTGCGGAAGCCTTCAAGTCTTCCTTTACTAACGCCCCATTTGATGGTGCCACTCTCTTTGGCCCCAAAGTAAAGGAGACCCTTACCCGGTGTGAGCAAGAGGGAAAGACTCTGTCTGCTGTCGGAGTCCGTTTTTCCACCCCATCCAGACCGTACCCCAAAGGGCAACGAGGTGGGAAAATGTGATTTCGTAAACTCCAAGGTTCTTTCCCAAGCACACAGGGTGATGCCCCCTCCAGAGGCAGGGCAGAAGTGGAAGACGTCGCCCTGGCGGAAGAGGGGGTCCGCAAAACCAAGGTGACAGGGATACAATCCCTGGGAAGCCTTTCCAGCACTCCTGAAGGGAGGCCCGACTGTCCTGCTCTGGAGCAGTCGGGGGTCGCTTAGCTTTATACCCTCAGGCCTGGCAAAGAATTACCTCAGACAGATGGGTAGAAAGCATTATTACCAGAGGTTACAAAATCCCATTTTTATTTCCCCCGTTACCGCAGAAAAGATTCCCAGATGTACCGCCCCATCTGCGAGAACCTGCAGCTATAGAAATTTCAAAGCTGCTAGAAAAAGTCATCCAACCAGTCCCGGCGGACCAAAGAGGATTCGGAACTTGCTCAAGGTTCTTTAGTTCCAAAAAAGACAGGAGACTGGAGGCCAATTCTGGACCTAAGCAATCTCAATACCTTTGTCAAGAAAGAAAAGTTCCGGATGGTCACGCTTCAATTGATCCTTCCATTCTTACAGAAGTACGACTCGATGTGCTCGATAGATCTCAAGGACGCATACTACCACATCAAAATGGCCAGAGCGTCCAGGGATCACTTGCGCTTCAGGCTGGGAGCCAGTCACTATCAGTTCCGGGCCCTGCCCTTTGGTCTAACCTCAGCCCCCAGGGTTTTCACCAAATGCATGGCAGTGGTAGTGTCTCACTTGAGACACCTAGGATTCCAAGTGTTTCCGTATCTGGACGACTGGCTCCTTACTGCCACCACCGAGCGTCGACTGATACAGGCCAGGGATTACACACTCGAACTTTGTGTTCAACTCGGAATTTCCATAAATTTCAAAAAATCTGCGTTACAGCCATCACAGCATATCTCATTCATAGGAGCGGATTTGGATACCCGTTGCTTGATTCTTAGACTTCCCCCAGAAAGGATAGCCTCTCTACAAAACCACATATCTCTACTCCTGTTGTCCAAGAAATCCCCGGCCAAACTGGTTCTAAAAGTTTTGGGACTCATGTCGGCTTCCCTCATTGCAATACCCTTGGGAAGACTGCACATGAGAGTTCTTCAATAGCTGCTGTTCGCACAATGGTCGTTCCAACAGTTACCGCTGACACACGAAATTCACATCACAAACATCTGCAAGACACACCTATCTTGGTGGCTACAGAATTGCAATCTCACCGGCGGCCGGCCATTTGTGCTACCCACTCCAACAGCTACAGTGACCACGGACGCTTCCCTGATAGGGTGGGGGGGCATCTTTCAGGGACAGACAGTCCAAGGCGAATGGACCAATCTAGAGTACAACCTGCACATCAATGTTCTGGAGATGAGGGCAGTGTTCCTAGCGTTGCAACACTTTTCTCCCTTTCTACCTCTAGGGACCATTGCAGTTCAGACAGACAACATGTCCGTAGTCTGGTACATAAACAAGCAAGGGGGAACCAAATCTTACCAATTATGCAGAGAAGCCATGAGAATTTGGCAATGGGCAGAGTCCACAGGTCGCTTTGATAGCAACGCACATCCCGGGGTTATCCAATGTCATAGCGGACAGGTTGAGCAGAGCCATCCTGTTACCTCACGAGTGGTCCCTCAAACAGACAATAGCGGGCAGAATATTCCGCAAGTGGGGCCAGCCTTGCTGCGATCTGTTTGCGTCTCCAATGAATGCCAAATGCAGAAGTTACTTCGCCCTTTTACCCCTGCCAGGGGAGGTCCCCAGGAACGCTCTGATTCACGATTGGCCCCCGGGTCTCCTGTACGCCTTCCCCCCTATACCTCGGATACCGAGATTTCTGCAGAAAGCCAAGAATCTGGAAAGGACTGTAATCCTCATTGCCCCATTCTGGCCTCGTCAAATTTGGTTTCCCTTTCTTCAAGCGCACCAAATACGGGAGCCCTGGATCCTGGACCCGGAGCCAGATCTACTGACCCATTCTTCAGGGGCTCCCCACCTGTCGCTCCTGTCCCTCAGACTAGCAGCTTGGCTGCTCCGCTTCCCTTCTTAGCCAGATCTGATCTTCTTTCTCCTGCGGTTCAGAACATTCTAGTAGCCTCTCATAAAGCTTCCACTACAAGAATTTACACTAGTAAGTGGAAGCGCTTTGTATACTGGGCAACTGCACAGCATTTAGATCCCTTAATAGCCCCTCTGAACAAGGTTTTAGAGTTTCTATCCATGCTATTTCACCAAGGAGCTTCTCCTGCCACCTTGAGAGTTCAGTTGGCTGCTATTTCAAACTTCCATGTAGGAGAGAATGGAGCGCATATTATGACTCATAGGCTTTGTAAGGCTTTTCTAAAAGGGTCCTTTCATATTAGGCCACCAGTCAGGTTCCCTACAGCTCCGTGGAATCTAAACCTTCTTTTATCCCAACTAATGCTACCACCTTTTGAACCAGCCTCTTCCTGTTCATTAAAGTTCTTGTCATGGAAAACTCTCTTTCTAGTAGCGATCACTTCAGCCAGACAAGTGTCAGAACTTCAAGCTCTTTCCATTAAGCACCCATATTTGATTTTTCACCCGGATAGGATATCCTTACGCACCAACCCGTCCTTTCTTCCCAAGGTTTGTTCAGTCAACAACATTAATCAGTCCATCGAACTTCCCACATTTTTCAAAAACCATTCCAATAAGCTGGAATATATGTTACACAAGTTAGATGTTCATAGACAACTCAGATTCTATCTAGATAGAACAAAGGATCACAGAAAAGCAGACCAACTCTTTATAGCTTTTGCGGACAACAAAAAGGGCATGGCAGTGACGAAGCGTACTCTCTCCACATGGCTATCTGATTGTATTACTTTTGTTTATGCTGCTACTGAGCAGAGTTTGCCCACCAAACCGAAAGGACATTCTACTAGATCAGTCTCTGCATCTCTGGCTCATGCGGCCCGCCTACCTTTGGATACTATTTGTGCGGCCGCCACTTGGTCTAAACCACATACGTTCATCACTCATTACAAAGTGGATAGGATTTCCAGGGACAGGGCAACCTTTGGTTCCACTGTGCTCAGGAACGTTCTTCCGTGAGAGTGTCAGGTTCATGGAGCTAGGGACACTACCCATGTGTAAGAACAAACGGCGAGATTGAACACTCTCACATATAGAAGTTTTGTCCTTACCATAACGTTCCATGTGGAGTGTTCATCTCGCCTTTGTTCTTACATTCCCACCCTCAGATCAGGAAGAACGTCCAGTTTAGAAGTCTGGTTTGGCTCTCCCGCTACTGATTTCTCTCTGCTGTTGCTGCTATTTTCAGCTACGCCCTGATATGTATGTATGTATGTTTACATTCCTGTTATGGGATCTGATATTGTTTTGCAAACTAGATCTGAGGTAAGGGCAGAGGGAATTGTGGGGGAGAGGTTGGTCTCGAGCTTCTTCTCGATGCAGAGCTTTAAGCGGCCGACTCGGAGCCGAGGATCGGCTCCGAACCCATGTGTAAGAACAAAGGTGAGATGAACACTCCACATGGAACGTTATGGTAAGGACATAACTTCTATTTATCTGCAAGGAAAATCCTGCAGGCCTTGGGCTTCGTGCCATCCTGCATTCTACTAATTCCATATGCCAGACTGCATATGAGGAAACTACAACAACAGCAGCAATGGTATCTAAAAAGTGTTTGGACTCTGCATTGCCACAGCCTGGAGACAGTAATTACCCTCATTCCCTGCCTGCAACAGGAGTTTCGATGGTGGGCACAGGCCTGTCACCACAACAAGGGTCTGCCATTCACTTTACCCACAGCCAGACAGACACCGACAACGGATGCATCAGATTATGCCTGGGGGGCTCATATGGCAGGAAAATGTATTCAGGGCACATCGCCTGCAAGCCAGATGCATCTTCATATCAATCAAAAAGAGATGCTAGCTGTTCAGAATGCCCTGACAGCTTTCAAGTATCTACTTCATCCAGGACAGCTACTGATAGACGGACATTACTACGGTCATGTGGTACATAAACAAGCAGGGAGGCACACATTCCTACCCCCTCTGCAGACAAGCAATGACCTTGTGGGACACAGCATTGACTTACCAAGTTCTCCTGCAAGCACAATTCCTGCCAGGAAAAACAAATGCTCTGGCAGACGAACTAAGCAGAAACCTCATGGATCCCCAAGAGTGGAAACTGGATCCACAAGTCTTCAGCATGATAACAAGGAAATGGGGATGCCCAGACAGATCTATTTGCTTCCCCTCACAACTGCCAATTACAGAGATTTTGCACAAGGATTTATCACAAACAAGCATGGAGAGTGGACGCCCTATCCTTCAGCTGGAAAAACCTAATGGTATATGCCTTTCCTCCACTGCCTCTCCTTCCCAAGGTACTCCTAAAGGTCAGACAAGAGAAGCCAAAAATTATACTAATTGCACCAGACTGGCCACGCCAGCACTGGTATCCAATCCTAAAGAGCTTGTCTCAAGGTCCAGCATGGGATATTGCCTCAAACTTCTCACTTGCTGACCCAACAAAACAATCAGATCCTGCACAGCTAATCCAGGACCTTAAATCTGGCAGCATGGCGGATAATCTAGCCATTCAGAACACTCCTCTTTCAAAAGCTGTTATGGATGTTATTTTGGAGGCCAGAGATTCTATGTTTGGAACCAGGAACAAGGCATTGACACGTATGTACCAAATATTCCCCAGATTTTACAATACCTAACGGAGATGCTGGACAAAGGCTTTTCCTTTTCATCAATTAAGATTCATGCGTCTGCCATTTCATCCCATTACAATACGTAACCACCTATCTTTTCTCATCCTTTAATAAGGCAGTACCTCAGAGGGGCCAAAAACATCAGGCCTCCAAGGAGAGCACCAATTCTGGCATGGGACCTCAATTATGTCTTTGAAAAACTCACACTGCCTCCTTTTGAGGCAGCCTCAACAGCTGATATAAAATTCTTATCCTGGAAAACAGCTCTGCTTCTAGCAATAACCTCTGCAAGACGAGTCTCGGAGTTGCAAGCATTCATGGCTGTGGAACCTTTTATCATTTTTCATCCAGACAGGGTTTCTCTGAGGACAAACCCAACATTTATGCCTAAGGTGGTGTCCAGTGTGGCCCTCAACCAAACCATTCACTTGCCCACCTTTTATCCAAACCTACAGAACAAGGGCGAGAAAATTCTGCATTCTTTGGACATACACAGACCGCTACGCTTCTACTTGGACAGAACTAAAGCTTTCAGAAAGACTGAGCAACTTTGTGTCATATGCTGCAGGATCACAAGGAAAGGCCATCTCAAAACAGGCTATTTCTAAATGGATAGGTCATTGCATCCGTTTCTGCTATTTTCAGCATGGCAAATCAGTGCCTAAGGGCATTAGGCCTCATTCTACCAGAGCAGAAGCCACTTCAGCAGCCTTCCTCAGAGGAGTACCAACCAAAGACATCTTAGAGGCTGCAACTTGGAGTTCAGTGCACACTTTTACAAAGCACTACCACTTACCTCTTTACTCTAAATCCAGAGCAGGCTTTGCCACTGCAGTTCTGCAGGGCCTTATAGCTTCGCCTAATCCTATTTAGCTCGGCCAACCATCCTCAGCTTTGGGATTCAACCCAAGAGTAATGACTGCAACAGTGAAACACGATGAACATAGTACAGTTGTGTACCTACCATAAATGTTAGATGTTCAAGTGTATTCACTGTTGCAGTCCAGGTTACCCTCCCACCGTCCCCCCTTTTTTTTTGCTGGGGTTTATCTGTACTTCTCTATTCTATACCAACCTATGTGGTGTATTTGCTTGTAGATGAAGAAAATGTTACTTTAGTGCATGTATGTTTATTGTCATAATATATTTAGCCTACCCTTTTGGGGCCACCTGACATCTTGGGCAAGAAAAACTGAAGAAAATGGCGTCTGCTGCATCTTTTATACCCCTGGCGCCCTGACGTCAGGGAAGAGGTGAGAGCAACTGACGCCGGACCAGGACTTTGGAATTCAGGCCGACTGTGAGTAGCCTGCCAGCAGGATAACCCAAGAGTAATGACTGCAACAGTGAATATACTCTAACATCTACATTCATGGTAGGTACACAGCTGTACTTTTTCTTCCCTTATAAGACCGATTATTGAATAAAATGCCCCTTTTTGGCATGTACCTCACAAAGCACATGGCAGCAGCTGGAGAAGACCACAGAGATTCCTCATCTGGAGAATCCAGGGCCTCAAACATCTACTCTACACAGATAGGCTAAAGACCCTGTCCTTCTACTCAGTCTCCTACAGATTCCTCACAGATTACCTCTGTCTGGCATACAAAGCAATCTCAGACCCCACCCTGATGGGACTGCTGCATATCTGCAAGTCAAGCTCCACTCGGGTAACCCGCAGGCAAGACCTCAACCTGGGTCTGTGACATCAGTAGGACAGATGTGTCCCAGAGTCTCCCTCTCCATGTAAAGCAGAGTACCTCATTAAACCATTTTAAGCGCAACCTGGATAACTAGATGGGGAAGAGAAAATGCATCCCTGGGATTCCACCTATGTCCCTGCTGGACAGTGGCATAGGGTGCTGACTTGTTGACACATGGGCTGAATTCTTGGCTAGGCTTGTAAAGGCCTTGGGGCCAATAACCTTGTAACTTCTTATGATCCTATGATATAACAAAGGCTACTGCAGCCGTGATCATTTGAACATTTGCTGTTATGGTAAGTTTACATACTCAACTGTACTTTAACCTGTCATCATCTTGCTTTGTCTGTAACCTCTTCATCGTTTGGCTTTAGAAGGATTTCCTCTAAGTCAGGCAAGCATATCCTTTTACTTTGTATTTTTTTTTGTCTCCCAGCTTATAAGCTGTGCATCTCAGTAGATGAGTTAAACTGACAGGTAATGATGGGTAGGCATCCTGTCAGAAACTATTTTGGCACCAATGCGTGCTGTGCCCTGGAAGCACACACTCCCCCCAGGTTTGGGGGTGATTTAAGAATGTTGTCTAATTTGAAACCCCAATAATTCCTTACAACTCAATTCCTGTGGTGAGTACATGTCGGTTGTTAATGTTGATCACTAGAACTTTTAAGTCCATCTACTTAAAGGTGTATATGACTGGACTGGATTGCTTAATATTTGTATGTTTCTGCTGTCTATGGTGCTGTGGGGAGCCAGTGTTAAAAACTTCAAGGTTAGTAAGGAAGTCTGTGCAAAATAGGGTTTCACACTAGGTACACTGGTACTCATTGCCAACAGTGATTATGCAGCTGCGTGGGATGGCTAAATGATTTGAAAGAATGTAATGAATGCTAATTTTTTTTGACAGTTTTCTAAACATGTTTTGTTTTATTTTTCAGGATTTAATCATATTTTGCCTTACTTCTATGTGATTTTCCTAACTTGTTTCCTTGTTCATCGAGAAGCCCGGGATGAGTACCACTGTAGGAAAAAATATGGTGTGGTTTGGGATGAATATTGTCGACGCGTTCGCTATCGTATTTTCCCATACATCTACTGAAAATTTGCTAAGAAAATATTTGAAGTCTTAAAAAGTATTTTTTTTTTTTTTTTGAGATACTCAATATATTTAATCATATTCCCATATTTGCAAGCTGGTCTATACACAGAGGCCTTTTAAATGTGTATAATCTGTTTGATGCAGTTCTTCATTGGAGGCAAAGTAAACCTATACCATGTTTGGCAAGTCCTAATATCACACAACTGCTATGACTAGAAGAAATCATACATACTGGAGCAGTTCTACAGATTATTCTTCAGTTTTCAACTGAAAAAATATTGTCCTGATAGCAGATGTTAACCTCGTAAGTACTTACTGGACTTCTACGGTAGTCACGTGGCTTGCCTTGTTTTTAAGAATATCCCTGCCAGCAAACTGTATTTTATGTACATTTTGTATTATATTATGTTTTGTTAGAGGAAAGGGTGGATTTGATTTTTTTTTTTTGCTGTATAGTATGTGTCATTTGTATGCTTTAGGATGAAATGTTAAATATTTTTAACTTACAGTATTTTTAATGTTTTATACTGCACTCTGTAAGTTCTATATGAAATTTCTGGGAAAAAAAGATATTTTTGCAGCAATTATAAACCATCAAATTGAAGGCGAAAAAATCATTTTTTTTACATAAAATGCTTCTTTTTTAGTCTGAAGTTGGATTGGTTTTGCTTTGCTACTGTTACACTCTTGCTCACAAGTAGTAACATTTTTTGCAAAGTGGTGGCTTAGCTTACAGTTTGTATGACTTATTTTGTACAAGTTTGAATTTTAATTTGAAAGATTTGCACTTTGTGAAAAAATGACTTAAAGTTTCTTACTAAAGCATTTTTTACACATTTCTACCCTTTAAATGTGTTGTCCTTATTTGCTAGCCGATAAAGTATGGAGGAGAGTGCTGACACACCTGAATGCCACAAACATTAAAATTTGGACTAGTACCTTTAACACCTAGCATCCTGACATTGGATTTCATTATTGACCTGCTACTGGAGGAAGCCTGAGTTAAGTTGTTTTGGGTCTTCTTAACAATCTTTGGTATTTTGCCCCCTCCTAAGTGTTTGTCATGTATTTGAGGGTCTGTCTTTGTGGGCCTGAGTTTGACATTTTCTGCCATCTGTTAAGCTGTTCTCTTCAGTTACCACATTTTGTGACACATTCCTGCTGCCTGCATTGCACAGAATAAGACAGCATAGCTAGCTTTTGTGCCTGCCATTTTTTCCCTGTTTGAATAAATAATGGGGCTCTTGATGGCTGTCATGAAAAAGTTCAAACATTCTTCTCTTAAAACAGGGTAAATCTTCAGTGTTGGCCATGGGATCACAAACCAAGACCTGTACTAGCCTTGTCTCTTCTATCCTTGAAAGGAACATAGGGACAGTACTAGGCAAGCAATTGTGAGAACCTTTTCAAACACTTAATAGTGTTGACTTCCCAAATCAAGTAGGGCCGTGCTTTTATAACCATGGTGTAAATTTGTGTCTACCCATCCAGTCAAAGGTTAACCATAAAGGTAGCTAAAGTAGTACGTACTTTGGGTACGTCAAAAACTCAACATTTGTAAATGTCAGGTGGCATAAGGTCAAAAACGC